>NC_135953.1:51470757-51578249 GCF_053455715.1 Rhinoraja longicauda
TTCAGCCAGGTGGGAAGGGGGCATCCTCACACTCTCACTCCACCAACCACCTTGCCCACCCCCCACCCCCCCCCCCCCCCCCCCCCCCAAGGTGCAACAATTGGGAGCTGGGTCGAGCCAAGCAGATCTGGGAAAGCTGACCAGACTCACTCTCTGAGTCAGTGAGGCCGGTCTTCCCTCATCCGCTCACTCGACTGTTGCAGCTTTTTCTGTTCATTTCCTTTGCGTTGTTAACAGTTCTCAGGAACAGAATTGTGACACAACCTGAGACTGCCTGTATTGACAAAGGTGATGTACAATTTTCCCAGATTTGATCTTGGTATACACATAGTTTTCCTTAAAATTAATGAAGCTTGGAGAAAAATTTGATTAATCTCTGAATTTTAGACAAATTCCACATCAGTCGCCCTATTATAAAATATTAAGCATAAACATGATTGGCCTCCTGAAGTTCAAAATTGAAAAACGCAGAACAAGATTCAGAAGTATTAAATTCAACACTAATTACAGCTAGTGTATAAAAGAACTGCAGATGCTGGTTTAAATCGAAGGTAGACACAAAATGCAGGAGTAACTCAGCAGGACAGGCAGCAACCCTGGAGAGAAGGAATAGGCGACGTTTCGGGTCGAGACCCTTCTTCAGACTCATGTCAGCGGAGTGGGCTACAGCTACCCAGCTTTTTTAAATTCGCTGTTTAAATTCATCATGACTTACACTCCCACGGCACACAAGTATAAGCAAGAGTAACTACAAATTATCACACAAAATAAGTTTACAGAACAATATTATCAAGACATCACCAAAGTCACTATCAGTGACATAATACCGAGCCAGTTTGTATGGCAGTGCTGTGCCCGTCGAAACAGGGATCAATTTGTATATTTTAGCCTGCGCTAAAGTAATACTGAGATGCATGTGATGTAACATTTTGAGGGCAGTAAGCTAAGAGCAATGAAGGATAGGCTTCATCAAATATAGTGGCTTTTCACAAGCACTTGTACCTGAGGCATCATGATGGCAATCCTCAGCATGCAACCTGAATAATTTTCCTTCATACTCATCCAACTGAGATAATCATGTTTTATTCCAAACCCAAAATGAAGTTGTCAATGCTGGAGAAGGAAACATGTTTTACAGTTTGGCAACAATGTTAGAATTCAGTGGTGTAAGACAAGGCCTTGCATAGATTGTTAGAAACAATCGCTCGCCCATACTAATACGCTTTAACCACAACATCAAGAGGCACATCAATTTAATCTTTATACTGTTCCAAACGACCCTCTACTTCCAGAATACATGTTCCACAGAGCAGTTTGTAATTTTAGCGTGTTAAACATGTTTCATAATGTGGTTAAAATATATTCTTTGAAATGTAAACCTTCTGTGATTCTGGAGGATGTTTGTTGATTTAAAAACAAATTCTGTTAACAATCAAAAAGCTTCAGAATAAATGCATTACTTACCCCCCCCGTACACAGAGAAAAGAAATCCACCAAAAGCAGGTTTGATAACTGATTAATTTAAATTAAATTTGCAGTTAAAACGATTTCAATTATGAGAAAATAAATGAAACCTTTCCAATGGCTCCATCTTTCAGAAGGTTGTGTCGTTTCAGAGCACACCGCAACGCTGCTTCTCCTGCTTCTCCGCCCACACTTGTTGTGGACAGACATGCCAAGATTGGGCTCACCCTGATCGGAGTGGCAAGTTACTGCCTCCATGGCTTGTAAACCAAACAGAACACGTTACAATGGCAGTCCAATCTGGCAGATACCCCCATCTGAATGGATTTATTTTACAAGCATACCAAATAGTCTCTACCAACTCCCACTGTACACGTACTTCACTTAGAGGACCACTGACATGGTCACATTTGGGTAAGCGGCCTTTTCATCTGCAGTGATTTGGGGTTGATCCCAAACTCGCTGGAACACTGCAACAAATCAGAATTCCTAATATGGCAATCAGGCTGTAGAAATTCCATGAAACTTCTGCCACTGAAGTCATTCTACTTGGCTTGATTACTGCTCAAGGTATGAAAATGACAAATATTCCAAATTTACTTCATAAAAGATTTTCCAGTTCTCCTTAAATTTTGATTAGATTCTGACCGAGGATCAGAAATTACAATTCAATCAGAGCAATCCACTGAAATCAAATTACCAGAGACATAATTACAAATTATGATTGTAATTATAAATAACTTGCATTCAGGACTAATCATCGTATGCACATTCTGACAGCCTTAAAATAATAGGAAAATGAAACAATGCAGATTGGAGAGAGGAATGGATTGGCTAAAATTGTCTGTAAAGGCAGACTCAGAGTTTGAGAGGTTGAAACTTGGGAGATAGGTTACAAAATGGAAGGAACCAGACAATTCCAGAGACTGTTCTTCATGATGAGTTAGATAGAGAGTGCCTTATAATGTGGAAAGCATTATATCTTGCAAAATTAATTTATCTATAAGGGCGGCACGGTGGCACAGCGATAGAGTTGCTGCCTTACAGCGAATGCAGCGCTGGAGACCCGGGTTGGATCCCAACTACGGGTGCTGTCTGTACGGAGTTTGTACGTTCTCCCCGTGACCTGCGTGGGTTTTCTCCGAGATCTTCGGTTTCCTCCCACACTCCAAAGACGTACAGGTATGTAGGTTAAGTGGCTTGATAAATGTAAAAATTGCCCCTAGTGGGTATAGGATAGTGCGAGGATCGCTGGTCGGCGCGGACCTGGTGGGCCGAAAGGGCCTGTTTTCGCACTGTATCTGTAAACTAAACTAAACTAAACTATAGGGAGCCGTTTATTCTTATCTACTTGTCAACTTGTAAAGTACATCATTTGGCTCAATAATCAGTAAAATAATATAATGAGTTTGGTGATTAACAAATGTTTGTAGTTTTAGAATTCTGCATTCATAGAGTCTTACAACATGGAAACCGGCCCTTTGGCCCAACTCATCCATGCTGACCAAAATGCCCCATCTAAGCTAGTCCTATTTACCCATGTTTATCATATATATCATATCATATATATATACAGCCGGAAACAGGCCTTTTCGGCCCACCAAGTCCGTGCCGCCCAGTGATCCCCGTACATTAACACTATCCTACACCCACTAGGGACAATTTTTACATTTACCCAGCCAATTAACCTACATACCTGTACGTCTTTGGAGTGTGGGAGGAAACCGAAGATCTCGGAGAAAACCCACGCAGGTCACGGGGAGAACGTACAAACTCCTTACAGTGCAGCACCCGTAGTCAGGATCGAACCTGAGTCTCCGGCGCTGCATTCGCTGTAAAGCAGCAACTCTACCGCTGCGCTACCGTGCCGCCCACTGCCCATATAATTATTATTATTATTATATATTCCTTTATTCGTCCCACACTGGGGAATTTTTCAGTGTTACAGCAACAAAGTAGATAGCCAGTGCAAGAGATCATTCATTATAAATAAAGATACATAAATTGTCATCATTTTTCTGTGTGTTCTTAGCTGTTATTGTTGACTCATCTGCTGGGAGCAGTGCTGGTTGTGCAGTCTCACAGCAGGGGGAAGGAAGGACCTCCTATATCTCTCCTTCACGCACTTGGGGTGAAGGAGTCTGTCACTGAAGGAGCTACTCAGTGCAGTGACAGTGTCCTGCATGGGGTGGGAGTCATTGTCCAGCAGCGATGTTAGCTTTACCATCATCCTCCTCTCTCCCACCACCACCGGCACTGAGTCGAGGGGGCGACCCAGGACAGAGCTGGCCTTCCTGACCAGCTTGTCGAGTCTCTCCCCTTCCGCTGCTGAGATGCTGCTGCTCCAGCAGACCACTCCATAGAAAATGGCCGATGCAACCACCGTGTTCTAGAAGGTCCTTAGTAGTGCCCCCTGCACTCCAAAGGACCTGAGTCTCCTCAGCAGATAAAGTCTGCTCTGGTCCTTTCTGTATAGCGCATCGGTGTTTTCAGTCCAGTCCAGGCGCATCGGTGTTTTCAGAATGGTGTCAAACTTCTTATCTATGTACCTGTCCAAATGTCTTTAGAATATTGCTATTGTACCTGCTTCAACTACTTCTTCTGGCAGCTTGTTCCACAAATCCATCACCCATGTGGAAAAGGTTGCCCCTCAGGTTCCTATTAAATCATTCCACTCTCATCTCAAACCTAAGCCCTCCAGTTCTTCATTCTCCTACTCTTCTTAAAAATACTCAGTGCACTGATCATATCGACTCCCCTCATGATTTTTATACACCTCCATAAGATCACTTCTTGGCTTCCTGCACCGCAAGAATCTAGGTCCGAGCTTGCCCAACCTTTTCTTACACCCCAGGCACCTGAGTCCTGTCAACATGCTTGTATATCTTCTCAGCACTCTTTCCAGCTTAGTGACATCTTTCCTATAGCAGGTAGACCAAAACTGAACACAATACTCTAAATGTGGCCTCGCCAATGTCTTGTACAAGTGTAATGTAATATTCCAACTTCCATACTTAATTCCCTAACTGTTGAAGGCCAATGTGCCAAAACCCTTTTCATCGCCCTATCTACCTATTGTGCCATTTCCAGGAAACTAGGTACTTGTACATGAGATCCCTCTGCTCCACACTACTCCCCAGGGCTCAACCACTCACTGTAAATGTCCTGCCCTGATTTGACTTCCGAAAATGCAATACCTCACACTTAACTGTATTTTTGGATGTACGAAGATACTTGCACAAATTTACTGCATTTCAGTTTTTCATATTTCCAGCAGTGCGACGTATAGCAAATGCCTCAAAAGGCAAGGTTTATTGTCTCAATATCTTTCTGTTCCCATTCATGCAAACTGGACCTAGCTGGTTCTACACTATCAAGGTAACAATTGGACATGTGCCACATATCTTAAAATGGTATTAACTAATATTACATTAGTTCTTTCTCTCCTATAAACAGGGGATGATATGATTAAAAAATTGGGAAAGAATACATTAAAATTTTGTGTTATATTTTGGGACAATATAAAGTTTTCCATTATGTCTGCTCTTAATAGCTTCTAATAATTTCTAGAAGTACAAACACAAATGTAGATTATGACTCTAATTATTAATTAACGCATTTCAGTAGAATTCCTCATGATTGGGTCAATGAATGCCCCTTCCAGATCAGATCAAACATCTGTTCTGAAAAATAATGTACTGGATAAACTCAGCGGGTCAGGCAACATCCGTGGAGGGAATGGACAGATGACATTTTGGGTAAGGACACTTCAATCTTTATCCTGGTCCTAAACCCCATCTGCGCATTTCCTCCACAGATGCTGCCTGACCAATTGACTTATTGCAGCATTTAATTTTTTTGCTCAAGGTTCCAACAGCTGCAGTTTCTTGTGTCTCTGTTCTCTCAACATGGATTCCCCTTCTCTGTTGTGAGCTCAGATGACATGGACATTGTGTGTGACTGATCATGCCTTCTGCCATGTCAGTCATCAGTCTGATGTGGGCTTCAGTCTTATTGCATCACCATCCCATAGTAGTGGAAAATCTTTGATATTTCTGTTACAGCAACATGCCTGTCTTCTTTCGACAACCTCCATTTGTCACCTTGTACTTTTTACACTTTTGATTGCCCTTCTGTGTGAATATCATCCTAGTTTTTTTGCTTGCCGTAAAGCAGGTTTCACTACCCTTTTGTGGTGTGCCTTTATCAGTTCTGTCTGCTGCACTACACTAATTCCAAGCACAGGTATGGCACCTTTCTGACCAGTGATGCAATACGTATTATTGCTCTTGATGCTTTGGATTCACCACCATCAGTGAACATCTTCCAACCAACTTCAGTGCTTTATATTTGACAAGACGTGACTGCAGCACCTTGAAAAGGATGACTTGACCAGGGAGCAAAGCAGAGTGCCACCTTTTGCCCTTCCACCATCATATTGGTGCAGATACATCTAGTGTGTTTTCCTTCCATGGAATTAATTTTCTTTGTCATCAGTTACCTAGTTGAACTGGTATCCTGAATCTAACCCTATCCCAGTCTCTGTCCAGATCACTGCACCCACTCCCTGGTCTTCTGATGTTATCTTTGTGTGCTGCTTGTAAAAAATATATATTTCTAATCTACTTTGTGCATTCATTTTCTCACAGGCAGGAGATTTCATATTCAGCCACTCATTTTGCTGGCTGCAATCATTGTAACAACTAAGCCACCTTTTCTACACTTTCTCTGTTCTGCTTTTTGTCTGTGCTTTCCCCCACGCACCTCCCTCTGGCCATCCAGCATTTCAAGCATGGCCTTGAACAGCTCCATGGCCTTCCATGCTCTTATCTGGAACTCTCTCTGCCTGAGTTTCCAGATTACTCAAGTAACCCTATCTCTGGTGCGCACGTTTCTTCAGTATACCACCTATAACACTGCAATAAACTTCCACTGGAATTAGCTCTGCTAGGAATGTATATAAGAATGGGGCAAAGCATTTTTCCTGCTCCTGGGTGCACGCACAGAACCAGCAAACTGCTTCATTTCTCAGTGGGATATAATGTGCCTTTAATGCATGTGATGGATTCTTCAGCATCTAATTTGAGAGCTTTAAGATATAATACAAATCCCATTCCAGTGAGCAAAAACAACATCTTACATTTTGGCTGCTTTAGTTTAGATGTCAGAACAAGATCAATATAGAGTGAAAACTCATCCCTCCATTTTCTCAGTTCTTTAAAAAGTTAAGCAGGTTATTTGCCAGAAATGCTACAGCTCAGTCATCTTTATTTGTTCTACTGCCTACTGCTTCAATTGAATGTCATAGCTCACTGACTTAATTAAGTAGCACTTTCAAATACAATCTCAATCGGAAGGAATCATGCCCAGTGTTCACTATTCCAAGTAGGGCATGTCATCTGAATCTCATTGTTTCATCAATCACCACTTCTGACACTTCAGTGTCTCAATAGCTAGTCATTTAAATTATCAAAGTGGTATATTAAACAAAAAAACCTCAAAAGCAGCAAGTGACATTTCTACTGCACCCATTCTCTCAAGTAGGTAGACGTACGAGCAAGTTCTGTACCCTTCTACTGAGGTCTTCTGTGGACATCTACTAAGGATGACTTGTTTCCAATTTAGTTCTGGAGTTCCAAGGTGGCTGATAAGTCAAGTCTGAGATCCTTAGGCTGTACCACACATCAGGGGAGAAAGTGGACATAATGAACTGCAGATGCTGGTTTACAAAAAAAAAGACACAAAATGCTGGAGTAACTCAGTGGGTCAGGCAGCATCTCTGGAGAAAAGACATTTTGTAACATCACATATCCATGGTCTCTGGAGATGCTGTCTGTGCCGTTCTGTTAGTCGAGCAATTTGTGTTTTTTTGGGGAGGGAGGAGGTGGTTGGCAAGACTGATATTTTTGGAGGTGGCCGCACTTCTTCTTTCACTTTTGCTAGGTTTTGAATCTTTTGCTCCAAACAACGGGTCTCCAGTTTTTCAATGCCATCGTATTCTATTTTTCCTTTTTGTGTGGTCACGGGTCAATGATACCCACAACTTTGTGAAAAGTTACACTTTTTCCAGAGGCTTTGAGAACATCTGGTGCTCTGTAAGCCCAGTAACCACTTGCCACGATGGATATTTCTTATTTCTCAACATTAGGAGAGTGTTAGTATTTTTTTCCATTTAGTGTTGATATTTTTGTGTGCATTTCGTACGACTTAGCGGGTATTGCATTCCACAAACAGCTCTCCCAGCACTGTTCAGGCACTCTATGCTCCTGTGCACAAACAGCCTGACCTAACCCACTGATACCAGGTCAGCTCATTCCAATGTTTTCCTACTGCTCTTGATTCATCATTCACAGCATACTATACGCTTCAGTAGAAAAGAACTACAATTAGTGAAGGTGGACTGCGGACTGATGAGATTCCAAGATTGGGAAAATGTTGGTACAAAGATGAAGGGACAGTCGTAGATAAATGTGAGGTTATCCGCTTTGGCGACAAGAACAAGGAGGCAGATTATTATCTCAATGATGTCAGATTAGGAGAAAGGGAAGTGCAACGAGACCTGGGTATCCTTGTACACCAGTCACCGAAAGTAAACATGCAGGTGCAGCAGGCAGTGAAGAAAGCTCATGGCATGTTGGCCTTCATAACGAGAGGATTTGAGCATAGCGCTAAAGAAGTCCTTCTGCAGTTGTACAAGGTCCTGGTGAGACCACATCTGGAGTATTATGTGCAGTTTTGGTCTCCTAATTTGAGGAAGAATGTCCTTGCTATCGAGGTAGTGTAGCGTAGGTTCATAAAGTTAATCCCCGGGATGGCGGGACTGTCATATGAGGAAAGATTGGATAGACTGGGCTTGTATTCACTGGAATTTAGAAGGATGAGAGGAGATCTTATTGAAACATATAAAATTATAAAAGGACTGGACAAGCTAGATGCAGGAAAAATGTTTCCAATGTTGGGGAGTCCAGAACCAGGGGGCACAGTCTAAGAATAAAGGGGAGGCCATTTAAAACTGAGATGAGAAAAAAGGAGTTGTGAATTTATGGAATTCTCTGCCACAGAAGGCAGTAGAGGCCAGTTCACTGGATTAATTTAAAAGAGAATTAGATAGAGCTCTAGGGGCTAGTGGATTCAAGGTGTATGGGAGAACGCAGGCACGGATTGTGGATGATCGGCCATGATCGCAATGACTAGCGGTGCTGGCTCGAAGGGCCAAATGCCCTCCTTCTGCACCTAGTTTCTGTGTTTCATCAGAGCAGAGAAAAGAGTGGAAAATGAATCCAAGAGGAATAACAGGTGGATTAGCTTGTAATTTTTCTTTAAACGGTAATTGTGAATCTCCAGTGTTGCTAAAATACTTCAGTCACATTGTAGAACAGCTTCCAAATGAAGCCTAAGTGCCACTTGTGGGGCTGCCAGCTAAACTTTATGCATTCTGCCAACAACTCAAACAAAGAATTTAAAATGAATGTAGCCCAAAACCCAACACTTGTTGCAAAGTTATTAGATGGTCCAATTCCAGCCTTTAATATTCCAGGATCCCATGTGCAAAGAAAACTACATATTTGACAATCTTCTCTGGATGAATTATTCAAGGACAAAAAATCCAGAAGTGCCTTCACTTAAATGAGAGTGATGGGGCCACAAATATTGTTGGTTCTATTCCTTAGGAAAAGTTAAGAAATTCCTAAACTGCACAAAAGGGGGCAAATATAATGGGCAGATTTAGGAATATGAAAAAGGAAAGCAACCATTACTCCTAGATTCAGTAATAGGTTCTTTCCTCCAATCTCAGGCTCTTGAACCATATTGTATAACCATGAACTAGAGTGGATTTTGTATCAGGGGTGCACGATGTACTCCAGCTTGCAGTTTACCGAGTGAAACTGATAATCTATTGTACAGTAGCCTTCTGTATATTTGTTTGTGGTGTTTTTGTGATAATGTACCTGTCAAAGCTGCAGCAAGTAAGAATTTTATTGTTCCATTCCTGGTGGACAATCATTCTCTTTTGAAGAAAGTAGTTCTCACTCTATAATCAAACCAATAATGTAATCTGGTTTATAACTTTATGCACCATGGTGATCTTTTTTTATTAAAAGCCAACACGCATCCATGAAGTGGTATAATCATAGAATTAATCACTTTATGGCTTGGTTTGCAACCTAACCACATTACATTTTTGAAGGGCTGGACAGAATGACATTTTCACAAAAAAACAAATTATATAGGGAATTGTATTTGGCCAACTCAAGAGGGCACCGATAGAGATTTCAGGAGATAGGTGGCTAACAGTCCACGCAGCAGAAAAAGTCAAATTAAAAGGTGCGATAATCGGGTCAGGATAAATTGCAAAAACAGTATTACTGTTACCACAATCACCCGAGACTCGAGGAGAAGGCCAGAGTTAATGCAGTTCAGTTTAAAAGGATTGAATTGAATCGAATCCCCATACATTTGCTTTTACAGGTGACTCAAACTCAAACCATTTAGCAAAGGGAAAAAATGTTTTGCATCAATCAATCAGATGCCTAGATCAACCATGCAGAAAACAGTTTCCAAGCAACAGCTTTAAAAGGCATTATTTTCTTTGATGTTTCTGCAATTAAGACAACACATTTATTTGTGCACTTCAGCAAAACTGAGCAGCTTGATGATTATATTTGGTTAAAAAGAAATACTTCATATTTTTTAAATAACACACCACGCAATGAAAAATCCAATCTTGATTTTGAACTAAATGTCATGTGGACATGATCTATTTAATGTTACTCATTAATCACTTTCATTTGTTTAAGGACAGCCCAGTTAGACTCACACACACAACTATGAAAAGTGCTAAAAAAATCACGATATGTCAAATTATGCTCAGATATGTTCAATGGATAAATTTATTCTGGTAGGTTATTCATATTTTTTAGAGTTAGCTAATACATAAAATGGTTATTTTTTTAACAGATTGCAGATTAGAATCTTTCTAAGTGTATTTTTAAAGTGGCAGTATAAACACTTCAAATCAATGAACTCTCTTTTTACTCTGAAAGCATATCATGCAGAGTAAATTTTGCAAATGTAAGGAAGTTGCATGTACTGTTGATCCTGTTTATTTGTATAACCATTTAGTCAGGTAAAATATACAATAAAACAGTACTGAGGTGTGAAAGAAATAGTAGGAGGAAGGGGAGAGGGAGGGTGGCGGGCAGAGGAGGGGGAGAGGGAGAGGGACGGACAGAGGAGGGGGAGGGGGAGGGTGACGGACAGAGGAGGGGGAGGGGGAGGGTGGCGGGCAGAGGAGGGGGAGAGGGAGGGTGGCGGGCAGAGGAGGGGAGAGGGAGGGTGGCGGGCAGAGGAGGGGGAGAGGGAGGGTGACGGACAGAGGAGGGGGAGAGGGAGGGTGGCGGGCAGAGGAGGGGGAGGGGGAGGGTGGCGGGCAGAGGATGGGGAGAGGGAGGGTGGCGGGCAGGGGAGGCAAATTGATTTGGCTGCACAAGAATAACAAATCTAGTTCAAACACCATTTCTAAATTTACGTAAAACATTTTGCCTAAAATGCATTCTCATTAAGAATTAATTAGAAAAAGTAATTTATGTGACTTTGATGTCAATGATAACAGTTGTTTCTTTACGGCATAAAATGGCGTCCAGTCATGTCGTTAAAAGTAAGCATGAAACATGAGTTGTTACCAGCTTTAAATCATCAATTCATTCTATATACTTGTTCCCTGCTCCCACCCCTCAAATTTACTCTTTTTATGAGGTAGAGTTTAATAATATGAAGATACTAGAAACTGCAGATTCTGGAATCTTAAACAAAAAACAAAGTGCTGGAGTCCGGACCTTAGCACATTAGGTTGTTAATGTGTGAAAGGAATGGACAGATAAGGTTTTGGGTCAGAACATCTTCGGTCTGAAGAAGGGTACTGACCCAAAACATTGTCTATCCATCCCCTTCACAAACGCTATCTGACCCACTGAGTTTCTCCAGCACTTTGTTTTGTTTTACTGATAATATTATCATTTACAATCTTTAAACCTGGATTCTCTACTTCTGTATTCTGAACAATATACATTTCCAGGGTATATTTTTCTACGCCTTTAACAATCTATTCTCATCATTTGCAATGATTATCTGCTTAATTAATCTTTTTTGCACTGTTTCTAGATTGAAATTCTCTCTTCTGATGTGCGAACCGGATGCAGTATTCAGGGCGTGCTTCTGTCAACAGTGGTTTGCAGTCCATTACCAACTCTGGTTCTATTGTACCATTACCAATTCTGGTTCTATTCTATTGTTCAGGCAATATGATTCAACATACATTAGCATTGCTGATTGTTGTTTGGTATTGGTTCAGCATATTTTGTCTTGAATCTGGTCTCAACCAATGTCATTCTTGGCTATTTTTATAACATTAAAATAGTGCATATTTTATTCTATCTTTGGAACTAGTGCAATATTTTCACTGATCTGCATTACATTCTATCTCCATGTTTCATGCTATATCCAACAATTGCAAAACCTCTTTCCAATCCCTCCACAAATTCTGCCTGACCCATTGAGCTCCTCCACTTTGTTTTTTGCTCAAGATTTCAGTATTTGAAGTTTCTTGTGTCACCATATTATCAGTAAACTCTTCTTCATAGAAAGAATAATTTTGATACAGAACAGTACAAAAGTCATCTAGCACAAAATGTTTTGTACTTAGCAATTAATTTTAATTCCGTCCTCCTTCCATAAATCTATTTAATATAATTATTATTTAATAATAATAATAATTAAATAATAATTAAATAATATAATTATTATTATTATTATTAACCCTATTATTTTTTAATTAACCCTTTATTAACCCTTTATTAATCCTATTTCAATGTTTTTTTAACCTGTTTCCATAATTCTTACAGGCAATGTATTGCTGATCAGAATAACTTGTTTTGTTTGTGTGGAAGTGAAGGTATCAGGTAAAGATAGTTTGCAGGACACCTTAAATCTTCACGACAAATTAGTTGATCACCTTAATGCCAAGGGTATGAATGGGGGAAGCAACTAATCTTAATGTTTCTTTTGAAAATGGATTTAAATTGGTAATAGTGCAAAATAAATTCCCATCTCCTCTCACAGTGATAAACAACACTGAAGTTGCACAAATATTACCAATGCTGGAGACAAGGTTCACTGCTAGTTTCAGAAAACTACAGCTTAAAAGTATATGATGGCAAAGAAGAATACGAGAACTGAACACTACCTTCTGCACGAGGCAACACTGTTAAAAAATCTTTTGTACTTAATATAATTGTATTTATTTGTTTTTGCATTTATTGCATATATGTTTTTACGCACCGTCAGGATTGGCTATTTTTTAATTTCGTTGTACTCGTTGCAATGACAATAAATGAATATTATTATTATTATTATTATTATTATTATTATTATTGATAGAAATAATTCCAAAGTGAAAATATTAAGTGCAAAAGTGTGAATTTATGCCTCAGGATAGAGACATCAACGCGCATAAAAACATGAACTAGACAGGGACTACCTGGGAAAATACCAGTTTATAGAGGCATACTATAGAAGCGTCACGGTGGCACAGCAGTAAAGGTGCTGCCTTGCAGCACTTGCAGTGCCAGAGACCCGGGATCAACCCCGGCTGTAGGTGCTGTCTGTACGGAGTTTGTAAGTTCTCCCTCCCACACTCCAAGGACATATAGGTTTGTAGGTTAATTGGCTTGGTATAAGTGTAAAGTGTCCCTAGTGTGTGTAGGATGGTGATAATGTGCGGGGATCGCTAGTCAGTGCAGACATGGTGGGCCAAAGAGCTTGTTTCTGTGCTGTATCTCTAAACTAAACTAAAATAATTTCAGATTTTCATATGTGGCTTTTGTGAAAAAAATTGCTAATTGCACAATCATCATTTTTAGGAGTTCCACATAACTACTGAAATTAAATTACAGCAATTAATATTGTGCCCATTTTTCTGAAAGAGTAGTTGAACAGTAATTCTAATACTGTAGATAATTGTACAATTTGGAGTGAAGGCATGCTGTCTCGAGCAGGCATCCTGTCTCCATGACAACATACACAGCGTAATCCCATTGTGCCACATTAAGGAAGAGATGCTGGCTATTTGGGCTCAATTGGCACAAAATCAGAGGTCATTAAAAATCATGGTATTCTCATAGAAAATGCATCATTTTCACCTGTGCCTCGCCACCACAAAAAAAACCCATGGGGTCTTTCAAATTTCAGAGAGCCAGGAAATACCAGCTACACCAGTCCTGGACGATAAGCCACCAGAGATTGAAGAAAAAGACAGCACATTACCCTATCTGATATTCGCATTCTCCTGTTCAGGTTATAGTTGAAGTTAGTTTGAAGGCAAATTCTGCAAATGATAAGCCATAACGATGTTAACTGCAGCACACCAGGTGGAAAAGACAGCTCAATTGCCAGTCAAAGAGTGACTATACTTAAGTTCTCAGATGTACCCAGATAAAGTCGACAGAGCAAATTAATTTACCATATAAACATGAAATGTAGATATCTGGGGAGAGTCAGTCTGGGAAGTCCAGCAATGTGTAGGAGTCCGTATCACTGTGCACACGGCTAGAAATTATGTCCAGCTCCTTTGACCACAATCGCTGTCCTGTTGTCTTTGCATTACTTGCAACACAAAAAGATAATAAACATCTGATTGCTGCACACAATAGAAAAAAAGCATATTGGCACGCAAGTGTGCAATGACATCAAGGCACTCTCAATAAAATTATTCGGATGGTGGATGCACTGCCCCCAAGGAGAGTTCGTTGCTGAGCCTATTGTCCTCTTTCAGAATGACTCCCACTCCAGCAGTATCCTTACTGTCATTAGGTGGACAAGATTGCTGCCATTCGTGCCAAAATAAATTCTTGATTAGCACGTGAGTCAGAGGTTATGGGGAAAAGCAGGAGAATGGAGTTAGGACAGAGATAGATCAACCATGATTGAATGGCGGAGTGGACTTGATGGGCCAAATGGCCTAATTCTGCTCCTGTCACATGACCTTATGACCTTATGAAAATGAAATATTCTGAAGCTAAGGTAGAACACAAGACAATTGTTATTAAATCTATCAGCTCTGAAAACTCTAGGCATATGATTCTTCAAATTCTACACAACTCAGTCCCTCTTATCATGCATCTTTTTTTCCATTCCCCAATAAGTTTAACAGCAACTTTATGTACATTGCAATGTAACTGGTAAATGTTGTGAAAAAAGATTAGTCAAAGACACTACAAAATGCATCATGGAATTTGAAACGTCAAAAGTTTAATTTTGCAAGCATCGAGTGAGTTATTCCAATGTTCCTTTTAGTTTGGGATGTGGACTGCATTGTAAAGCTGAAATAAAACACTTTAGAAAAACCATGAGTATGGCTACATTTGCTTAGTTGCCTATATCATGAGCAATCGACCACCGAAAATGATAAAATCTCAGTGTTCTTATTCAACTGGAAATCTTATAACTGTGAAGAAGGCAAAGTTCCATAAGACTGAAAGGTGGCTAACATGGTATTGTTATTTATAAAGGGCAGTAAGGACAAGCCAAGGAACAAGATGCCGGTGAGCCTGGCATCAACGGTGGGAATATTGTAGGAGTGGATTCTTCGGGACAAGATCGACCAACATTTTAGTTTAGTTTAGTTTAATTTATTGCCACTTGTACCAAGGTACAGTGAAAAGCTTTTTTGTTGCGTGCTATCCAGTCAGCAGAAAGACTAAACATGATTACAATCAAGCCATCACAGTGTGCAGATACAGGATAAAGGGAATAACATTTAGTGCATGATAAAGTCCAGTAAAGTCTGATTAAAGATAGTCCGAGGGTCTCCAAAGAGGTAGCTGCTGGGTCAAGACAACTTTTTAGGTGGCGATAGCATGGTTCAGTTGCCTAATAACAGCTGGGAAGAAACTGTCTCTTGCCTGATGGGAGAGGGAAGGAGAGGGAGTATCCTTGATTATGCCAGTGGCCTCACGAAGGCAGTGTGTAGTGTAGATTGAGTCAATGGAAGGGAGGTTTGTTTGTATGATGGTCTGGGCTGTCTACAATTCTATGCAATTTTGTGCGGTCTTGGATGGTGCTGTTCCCAAACCATGCTGTGATGCATTCCGATAAAATGCTTTATCCGGTGCATCTGTAGAAGTTGGTGAGAGTTGTTAGGAACATGCTGTACTTCCTAAGCCTTCTAAGGAGATAGAGGCATTGACCTTCTTGGCCATTGCTATGATATGGCTGGTCCAGGACAAGTTGCTGGTGATATTTACTCCTCAGAATTTGAAGCTTTCAATCATCTCTACTTCGGCGCACGTTATCTATATAGACTTTAACGACCTTTGGCAAAGTCCCGCATGGTCGGATAGTTTGGAAAGTTAGAATGCAAGAAATCCAAGGTGAGCCACCCATTTAGATTCAAAATTGGCTTGGAGAAGGAGTTAAAGGTTAGTTGTGGAATGTTTTATTTCTGAATGGAAGCCTGTGAGCAGTGGAGAGCCGTAAAGGGGCAATACTGGATCCAGTGTTGTTTCTTACCTACATTAACAATTTGGTGTCGATGCACAGTTATTTTCAGGTCCTCCAGAGATGTTCAATCAGGTTCAAGTCCGGGCTCTGGCTGGGCCACTCAAGGACATTCCCAGACTTGTCACAAAGCCACTACTGCGATCTTGGCTGTGTGCTTAGGGTCATTGTACCGTTGGAAGATGAACTTCCACCCCAGTCTGAGGTCCAGAACGCTCTGGAGCACGTTTTCATCAAGGATCTCTAAGTACTTTGCTCCGTTCATCTTTCCCTCAATCCTGACTAATCTCCCAGTTCCTGCCGCTGAAAAACATCCCCACACCATGATGCTACCACCACCATGCTTCACTGTAGGTTATGGTATTGGCCAGGTGATGAGTGGTGCTGCTTGGCATTTGGGCCAAAGAGTTCAATCTTGGTTTCATCAGACCATAGAATCTTGTTTCTCCTGGTCTGAGAGTGCTTTAGGTGCCTTTTGGCAAACTTCAAGCGGGCTGTCATGTGCCTTTTACTGAGGAGTGGCTTCTGTCTGGCCACTACCATAAAGGCCTGATTGGTGGAGTGCTGCAGATATAGTTGTCCTTCTGGAAGGTTCTCCCATCTTCACAGAGGATCTCTGGAGCTCTGTCAGAGTGACCATCGGGTTCTTGGTCACCTCCCTGACCAAGGCCCTTCTCCCCCGATTGCTCAGTTTGGCCGGGCTGCCAACTCTATGAAGAGTCCTGGTGGTTCCAAAGTTCTTCCATTTAAGAATGACAGAATGACTTCAGGACTTGCAATGCTGCATAAATTGTTTTATATCCTTCCCCAGATCTGTGTCTTGACACAATCCTGTCTCGGAGGTCTACGGACAATTCCTTCGTCTTCATGGTTTGGTTTTTGCTCTGACATGCACTGTCAACTGTGGGACCTTATACAGACAGGTGTGTGCCTTTCCAAATCATGTCCAATCAATTTAATTTACCACTGGTGGACTCCAATCAAGTTGTAGAAACATCTCAAGGATAATCAATGGAAACAGAATGAACATAAGCTCAATTATGAGTGTCATAGCAAAGGGTCTGAATACTTATGTAAATGTAATATTTCAGTTATTTCTTTTTGCAAACGTTTCTAAACACCTGTTTTTGCTTCTTCATTCTGGGGTATTGTGTGTAGATTGATGATTAAAAAAAGAATTTAATCCATTTAAAAATAAGGCTGTAACATACCAAAATGGGGAAAAAGTGAAGGGGTCTGAATATTTTCTGAATGCAATGTATATACTGCCAAAGGAACACTGCAATTCTGACTTGCTACAGTTTTACAGGAACATTAATGCATTCATACATTAATAAAAGGTAGACAAAAAAAATGCTGGAGTAACTCAGCGGGTCAGGCAGCATCTCTGGAGAGAAGGAATGGGTGATGATTTGGGTCGAGACCCTTCTTCAGACTGATGTCAGGGGAGGGGGCCTGGACAAAGATAGGATGTAGTAGGAGACAGGAAGACTAGTGGAAGAACTGGGAAGGGGGAGGGGATAGAGAGGACGTAGAGGAACTATATGAAATTAGAGAAGTCAATGTTCATACCGCTGGGGTGTAAATTGCCCAAGCGAAATATGAGATGCTGTTCTTCCAATTTGCACTGGGCCTCACTCTGACAATGGAGGAGGCCCAGCACAGAAAGGTCAGATTGGGAATGGGAGGGGAAGTTGAAGTGCTGAGCCACCGGGAGATCAGGTTGGTTACGGCGGACTGAGCAGAGGTGTTGAGCGAAACGATTGCCGAGCCTACGCTTGGTCTCGCCGATGTAGAGAAGTTGACATCTGGAACAGCGGATACAATAGATGAGGTTGGAGGAGGTGCAGGTGAGAGCTTATTGAGGTGCAGGCTGTACGTTCAGGAGGGGAGTGGTTAGAGTAAGTCAGAGGAGTGTAAAATTTGAGGTGGTTGATTTCCCGTCAGTTAAAAATGAAAAGGTCTAGTGAAGGTAGATGGCCAGTCGGAGGAGTCCAAGACTAGGGGATCCGCTGAAGACGGGAGAAGGGGTCATCACTGGGTGGTGAGGACTCATTCCCATGGAAAAAGGCTCGAAGGCGGAGGCGACGGAAGAAGAGCTCCACATCGTGGCGGACCCAGAACTCGTTGAGGTGGGGGCGGAGGGGAAAAAAGGTGAGGCCGCTGCTGAGGACATACCGTTCGGTATCAGAAAGGGGGAGGTCAGGGGGGATGGTGAACACACGGCAAGTAAGAGGGTTGGGGTTGGCTGAAGGCAGGCGAGCAGATGGAGGCCGAGGCGATGTCTGGTGGGGGGATGGTTGGTTTTCAGAGAGGAGGAGGGCATTAGGACCATTGTATGGGTGGGGAGTAGCTAGGGCCACCTGGCTAGAGGGGGAAGGGGGAAGACCCAGTGGAACCCCTACTGAGGTTCCCTGTAGGAGGGGGGGGAGCAGTAGGACCCAGCGGAGTCAGACCACAGGGTGTTGGACTCTGCCCCGTGGAGGCTGTGGGGCCGGCGCTGAGTCTGGGACTCAGGTAAGGCGAGGGCTGCGGCCCGCTGGTGGGCGGTGGAGTGATGAGGGTCGGCAGAGTTGCTGGTGGAGGCCCGCGGGGAACTGGAGTCCGGGTTAGCGGGCGAAACGTCGGTAGGCCCGGTCAGCGGATGGCCGGGGAGGAAGCGAGGGTTGGCGTCATCGGTGAAATTTCCAACACATTAATAAATATACAACCACCAAAAATATAATAAATTAATAATCAGCAATAGTGGATAATCACACCATAATGGTGCAAAACTGAAATTCGTAATGCGATCAAAACAAAATCCATGGTGGATCATAGTTGCTGAGGTAGGGTGGTGGTTAGTATTGTACAGTGTTCAAGGGCCTGATGGTAGCTTCCGTACACTACTTTGAATTTAGAAACAAATATTCACTTTGCTCAGTACTGTCTGCCAGATTTAGATTTTGGCATGCAGGGTGAGTTTTGTTTTTCCTCTCGAGTCACAAGTACACATCAATAACTGGTCCTGGTGCAGTGTGACCTTTCTCACCAAATCAGATGCAAGTACAATTAACACCTTTATCGAGAGTTTGGGCATAAAAACCTATTGGCTCTGATGACATGGATAATTTGATGTTCAAAGGGATGTCTGGAGAACAGGTTGCTCCATTGTCTCATCGAATTAAACCGTTGTTTATCGCATTACAGTGAAAACAATATCATTCCATCCACAAAAGGATTGTACAAAAATAAGCAAATGTCAATATCCCCACCAATTATTATACTGAATCTTGAGAAAAACTTAAAAACAAATAATAACAGAAAATTCCCAATTTAAACAAACTGTTGAGATCATGCCAGACTGTGGTCCAAAAATGTTCAACTAAGTTAAAACAGGTTATCTTTCAATTTTTTTGGTCCTTGACTGGGTACAATACCTCACCTGCAATAAGCAACAAGACTCTTCCAAGACTCCTCATATGGTGTTGAACAAAATAATGGAATTCTTCAGAGGAATCACATTTAGAGATCATCATAAATAAAAATGTTTTCTTACTACTATATCTACAGAGAGATTGACGCATGTTGTTGGAGCAATTCTAGGGGTCAGGCAACACCTGTGTAGGAAATAGTCATGCAACATTTTGGATTGGGATGCTTCTTCAGTCTGAAGAAAGTTCCCGACCTGAAATGTTGCCCATCCATTTCCTCCATAGATGCTGCCTGACCTACTGAGTTACTTAGCTATTCATGTTTTGCTCATGGTTCTAGCATTTGCAGTTCCTTGTGGCACAATCTACAGAGAGATTATCCACTGCGCGCAATAAACCACTCTTTTTCTCTCTTTTAACTATTATTAACTCAATTTAACTTTTACTAACTCAATTATTGTCCAATAATTGTCTTTGATTAAATGAGGAACTAAATCAGTTATGGATAAGAATTGGATCACATGACATATCTAGATCTGAGGTTAAAATTTATACAATGGAACAGATTATTTTAAACTCAGACATTTTGGTCCATTATCTATTCCTTTACAGCCAAATATTTATTTCACTTAATCTGCTTTTCAACTACATCTTTTCTTACCCTTTTCCTGATGCTGGCACCTTCCATTAGTACATAGTTCTAGAGGACACTTGTGAGTATCGGGGCGCTGTTTTATCATTGGTGTACAATAGTTATGTCAAGTCAAGTTGAGCTTATTGTCTGAAGAAGGGTCTTGACCCGAAACGTCACCCATTCCTTCTGCCCAGAGATGCTGCCTGTCCCGCAGAGTTACTCCAGCTTTTTGTGTCTATCTTGAGCTTATTGTCATGTAGGCATAGGTACAATGAAAATTCTACCTGCAGTATCATTGCAGGCACATGGACACAAACGAACACACAAACATTAATTATATAAGACGGTGAAAAATGACTGTGCAAAACAAGACATTAGTGCAAAAAAAACAATTCAAAAGCAAGTCAAGGTAGCACATGAGCTGGTTTGTATTATTCTGTTCCTGAGTTAAGATTAGGGTTGTGTTGGTTGGTTCACGAACCTGATGGTTTTTTGAAATTAGATGTTCCTGAACTTGTGGCATGGGTGCCATGCCGTGACAAAGCGAAGTGCAAACCTCACACAGACAGCACCCGAGGTCAGGATCAAACATGGGTCTCGAGGAAGCACCAGCTCTACCAACTGTGCCACTGTGCACAAGATAATTGTAAATTTCATAATTTATGTCGGATATGGGAAATGGTTCACAAATGGGGCGTGATAAACCTCCATTGCATTGATGCAAACTTTAATACGGATTCAGCTGTATCACCAGAACAATACAGATGCTGCGTGTTTTTGTTTAGGAGGAAAGATTAAAGCAGATGAATGAAACCTTTTACAGAAAGATGAATGATAAAAAGGGATAGGAATGTGTAAATTGATGGAACAAAGAAATAGAAACATAGAAAATAGGTGCAGGAGTAGGCCATTCGGCCCTTCGAGCCAGCACCGCCATTCAATATGATCATGGCTGATCATCCAAAATCAGTAACCCATTCCAGCTTTTTCCCCATATCCTTTGATTCCCTTAGACATAGAGCTAAATCTAACTCTCTCTTGAAAACGTCCAGTGAATTGACCTCCACTGCCTTCTGTGGCGGAGAATTCCACAGACTCACAACTCTCTGGGTGAAAACGTTTTTCCTCATCTCAGTCCTAAATGGCCGACCCCTTATTCCTAAACTGTGATCCCTGGTTCTGGACTCCCCCAACATCGGGAACATTTTTCCTGCATCTAGCCTGTCCAATCATTTAAGAATTTAATCTTTTCTATAAGATCCCCTCTGATCCTTCTAAATTCCAGCGAATACAAGCACAGGCGACCCATTCTTTCATCATATGTCAGTCCTGCCATCCCAGGAATTAACCTGGTGAACCTACGCTGCACTCCCTCAATAGCAATAATGTCCTTCCTCAAATTAGGAGAGCAAAATTGCACACAATACTCCAGGTGCAGTCTCACCAGGGCCCTGTACAACTGCAGTAGGACCTCCTTGCTGCTATTAGCTTTCTTCACTGCCTGCTGTACCTGCATGCTTGACTGATGTACAAGCACACCTAGGTCTCGTTGCACTTCCCCTTCTCCTAATCTGACACCATTCAGATAATAATCTGCCTTCCTGTTCTCGCCACCAAAGTGAATAACCTCACATTTATCCACATTATACTGCCATGCTGCTGCCCACTCACCCAACCTATCCAAGTCACCCTGCAGCCTCATAGCATCCTCCTCGCAGCACACTGCCACCCAGCTTTGTGTCATCCGCAAACTTAGAGATGTTACATTTAATTCCCTTGTCTAAATCGTTAATATATATTGTAAACAACTGGGGTCCCAACACCGAGCCTTGCGGCACCCCATTAGTCACTCTCTGTCATTCTGTAAAGGACCTGTTAATTCCTACTCTATGTTTCCTGTCGGCCAACCAGTTCTCCATCCATATCGATACCCTACCCCCAATACCATGTGCTCTAATTTTGCACATTAATCTCTTGTGTGGGACCTTGTCAAAGGCTTTTTGAAAGTCCAGATACACCACATCCACTGGCTCTCCCTTATCCATTCTACTTGTTACATCCTTAAAAATTCCAAAGGATTAGTCAAGTATGATTTCCCCTTCATAAATCCGTGTTGACTTTGACCAATCCCATCACTGCTTTCCAAAAGCGCTGCTATAACATCTTTAATAATCGACACAAGTATCTTCCCCACTGCCGATGTAAGGCTAACTGGTCTATAATTCCATGTTTTCTCTCTCCCTCCTTTCTTAAAAAGTGGAGTTACATTGGCTACCCTCCAGTCCACAGGAACTGATCCAGAGTCGAGAGAACTTTGGGAAATGATCACCAATGCATTCACGGTTTCTAGAGCCACCTCCTTGAGTCCTCTGGGATGCAGGCCATCAGGCCCTGGGGATTTATCTGCCATCAGTCCCAACAGTTTACCTAACACCAATTTCTGACTAATGTGGATTCCCTTCAGTTCCTCCCTCCCACTAGATCCTCGGTTCCCTAGTAATTCTGGGAGATTGTTTGTGTCTTCCCTAGTGAAGACAGAACAAAAGTATTTGTTTAACTGTTCTGCCATTTCCTTGTTTCCCATTATAAATTCACCTGTCTCTGACTGTAAGGGACCTACATTCGTCTTCGCTAATCTTTTTCTTTTTACATACCTAAAGAAACTTTTAGAGTCAGTTTTTATATTCCCGCAAGCTTTCTTTCATGCTCATTTTTCCCCCTCTTAATTAACCCCTTTGTCCCCCTCTGTTGAGTTCTAAATTTCTCCCAGTCCTCTAGTTTGCCGCTTCTTCTGACCAATTTATGTGCCTCTTCCTTGGATTTATTGTAAAGTAGGCATGCAGGTGCAGCAGGCAGTGAAGAAAGTGAATGGTATGTTAGCATTCATAGCAAAAGGATTTGAGTATAGAAGCAGGGAGGTTCTACTGCAGTTGTACAGGGCATTGGTGAGACCGCACCTGGAGTATTGCGTACAGTTTTGGTCTCCTAATCTGAGGAAAGACATTCTTGCCATAGAGGGAGTACAGAGAAGGTTCACCAGATTGATTCCTGGGATGGCAGGACTTTCATATGAAGAAAGACTGGATAGATTCGGCTTGTACTCGCTGGAATTTAGAAGATTGAGGGGGGATCTTATAGAAACTTACAAAATTCTTAAGGGGTTGGACAGGCCAGATGCAGGAAAATTGTTCCCGATGTTGGGGAAGTCCAGAACAAGGGGTCACAGTTTAAGGATAAGGGGGAAGTCTTTTAGGACCGAGATGAGAACTTTTTTTTCACATCAGAGAGTGGTGAATCTGTGAAATTCTCTGCCACAGAAGGTAGTTGAGGCCAGTTCATTGGCCATATTTAAGAGGGAGTTAGATGTGGCCCTTGTGGCTAAAGGGATCAGGGGGTATGGAGAGAAGGCAGGTACAGGATACTGAGTTGGATGATCAGCCATGATCATATTGAATGGCGGTGCAGGCTTGAAGGGCCGAATGGCCTACTCCTGCACCTACTTTCTATGTTTCTATGTTAACACTATCCTTGACTTCCCTCGTCAGCCACGGTTGAGCTGCCTTTCCAGTTTTATTTTTTCACCAGACAGGGAATTTAGGGAATACATTTCTGATTGGATGACAAACTACTTATTTTTTTATGGAGGCGGAATGAAGGTTTCTTTACAATGGAAGGCATATGGAAAATTAACTCAGGGTCAAGGGTTGATGGCCAGTGAGGGACATGGAGCAGGTAATAAAGTACTGATGGTTGAAGTTTCCTATATGTTTACAGAGGAAATTAGTTGCCCTCGTGTGTCAGGCTCATACACCTATAACATGTATCTAATAATATTTAATCCAAGTTTTACAGTCCCATAAAATAGAAACATCCACATCTTAGGCAGAGAATATCATGTCATAAGTCATAAGTCATGGTGCATTGCACAATTTTCCTCCAACTGCTTCCTGCACATTAACAAGTTGGGGTCATTGGACCATGGTCATATTGGTCCATCAAGGAATAAACGGGTCCCTGTCAGAATGGTAGGCAGTGCCGAGTGGAGTGCCGCAAGGCTTGGTGCTGGGGCCGCAACTATTTACAATATATATTAATGATTTAGATGAAGGAATTAAAAGTAACACTAACAAATTTGCAGATGACACAAAGCTGGGTGGCAGTGTGAACTGCGAAGAGGATGTTAGGAGGCTGCAGAGTGGCTTGGACAGGTTGAGTGAGTGGGCAGATGCAATATAATGTAGATAAATATGAGGTTATCCACTCTGGTGGCAAGAACAAGCAGATTATTATCTCAGTAGTGTCAGATTAGGACAAAAGGAATTGCAACGAGACCTCGGTGTCCTTGTACACCAGTCACTGAAAGTAAACATGCAGGTACAGCAGGCAGTGAAGAAAGCTAATGGCTTGTTGGCCTTCATAACGAGAGGATTTAAGTATAGGGGTAAAGAGGTCCTTCTGCATTTGTACAGGGCCCTGGTGAGACCACATCTGGAGTATTGTGTGCAGTTTTGGTCTCCTATTTTGATGAAGGATATCCTTGCTATTGAGGGAGTGCAGCCTAGGTTCACGAGGTTAATTCCCGGGATGGCGGGAAAGATTGGAAAGACTGGGTTTGTATTCACTGGAATTTAGAAGGATGAGAGGAGATCTTATAGAAACATATAAAATTATAAAAGAACTGGACAAGCGAGATGCAGGAAAAAATGTTCCCAATGTTGGGGGAGTCCAGAAACAGGGACCACAGTCGAAGAAAATAAAGGGGAGGCAATTTAAAACTGAGATGAGAAAAAACCTTTTCACCCAGAGAGTTGTGAATTTGTGGAATTCTCTGCCACAGAAGGCAGTGGAGGCCAATTCACTGGATGAATTTGAAAGAGAGTTAGATAGAGCTCTTGGGGCTAGCGGAATCAAGGGGAATGGGAAGAAGGCAGGAACAGGTTACTGATGGTGGATGATCAGCCATGATCACAATGAATGGCGGTGCTGGCTCGAAGGGCTGAATGGCTTCCTGCACCTATTTTCTATGTTTCTATTTCACAAAATGCTGGAGTAACTCAGCAGGTCAGGCAGCATCTCAGGAGAGAAGGAATGGGTGACGTGACGGGTCCAAGCAGAAGGTGATGTCATCCATTTATAATGTTTTTGATCCGAGTGCCTCCATTGCCTTACATCATCACTCATCTTGCTCACATCCTTCCTGATGGATTCAGCAAAGGATTCTACGCAGCACTCAAACAAAGCAGGAGAGGACATCCCTAGACACAATGGACTGCAGATGCTGGTTCACAAACAAAAACACAAAGTGCTGGAGGAACTCAGCGGGTCAGGCAGCATCTCCGGTAGACATGGATAAGTGATGTTTCAGGTGGAGACACATCTTCAGATTACCCTGCCTTACTCCAAACCTGATGGGGAAGCTGGTGACACATGGAACTACAGATGGTGGTTTACAAAACTATTTGTTTTCAACCCATTTATCTGAACTGCAATATGGATACCTGTGTAAAGGTATTGGATCCAATTTCTGAAGCTCAGTTTGGAGAGCAGAACATTGAAGTAGATGTGCGCCATCCTGTGGAAAGCCGCCACACAGGCAGCTGTCTAGTTTAAGATTGACTGGAGCTGTGAGGCAGCAACTCCACCAGCTGCTCCAGAGAGCTATCCATTCATCTAATGAATATCCAACAAATAAATAACTGATCAGAATTTAGGACCAGCATGTTTCACAAAGGTGGACACACAAGGACAGCAAGGTGAGGGAGCCCTCGATGACCAGAGAGGTTGGTAAATTTGGTCAAAAAGATAAAGGAAGCATATGTAAGGTTTAGGAAGATGAAATCAAACAAGGCCTTTGGGAATATAAAGCAAATAGGAACAAACTCAAGCAGAGAATTAGAAGGTTCAGAATAGATAAATCGAGTCATATAGCACAGTCACAGGCCCCTCAGACCTACTTATTCATGCCAACCAAGATGCTCTATCTAAGCTAGTCCCATTTGCCGTGCTTGGCCCATATCCGTTTACACCATTCTTATCCATGTACTTGTCCAGATATCTTTTTAATGTTGTTATTGTACCTGCCTCAACTTCTTCCTTCGACAGCTCATTCCATATACCCACCAGTCTGTGCATTCTTCCTATTCAAACCAATTTCCCTTGTCATCCAAACTTCCTTACTCCTACCTGCCTTGCCCATCACTCCAACAGCAATATGCAAATGAAATGGCAGAGGATGTTTCATCCAAGCATGAGATGTTGCACTTGGAGACATTGAAAGTAAAAGAAAGTATACAATTAATGGCAAGACCCTTAGCAGCATTGTTGTACAGAGGAATGTTGGGGTCCAAATCCATAGTTGCCTGAAAGTATTAACACTGTCAAAGCAGCCACAGCCAGACATAAAAATAGCTTTTTCCCCACGAGTGTAGTTCTACTCAATAACCAAAGTCTGTAGTTCTTTTTTTGCTCTGGTTTATTTTCACCCACATGTTTAGACCGTAATGTTGTATCCTTATTGTTTTGATGTGTTTATGCTTTATTCTTAATTGTTAACTGTATGTTTGTGTTGTCGTTTGTGAGCGTAGCACCAAGGCACATTCCTTGCATATGCACATACTTGGCCAATAAACTTATTCATTCATTCATTCATTCATTCATTCATTCACAAGTGATACTGTGGTAAAGAAGAGATTTGTTTTGCTTGTCTTCGTCAGTTGTGGCATTGAATATAAAAGTCAGGAGGTCCTGTTGCAGCTTTTATAAAACTTTGGTTAGGCTGCATTTGGAGTAATGTGTGCAGTTCTGATAGGGTACTATTACAGGAAGGACGTGGAGAATTTGGAGAGGGTACAGAAGAGGTTTGTCAGGATACTACCTGGATTAGAGGGTATTAGCCATAAGGAGAGGTTGGACAAACTTGGGATGTTTGCTTTGAGTGTCTGAGAATGAAGGGAGACCTGACAGAACTTTATAAAATTATGAGCGGCATAGATAGCGTAGATAGTCAGAACTTTTTCCCCAGGATGGAAATATTAAATACTTGAGGGCATAGCTTTAAGGTCAGAGAGCGAATGTTTAAATGAGCTGTGTGGTCCAAAATTTCTTATAAAAAGGTTGGTGGGTTACTGAATTGGGGTCAGGGGTGGTGGTGGGGGCAGAAAAGATAGTGGTTTTTAAGAAGCTATAAAAATGCAGGCTCTGGAGGGATGTAGATCATACACAGGCAGAGGAGATTAATTTAATTTGGCATTGTGTTCGGGACTGACATTGTGGGCCAAAGGCCTTGTTTCAGTGCTGTCCTGTTCTAATTCATACTAACTTTGTTTCCTTTTCCACAATGTTATTGTTGTACTTGAGTAAATGATTTGCATTCCTGCTAATTTGATCAAGCTCCAAAAGATTTGGCAAATTTCCTTTCTGTCCCCACTTCAGAATCATTTATACTGTATGCGTCATAAACATTAATTGTCCGAGCATTTATCCCTGGAACATTCAGGTAGTCTATTGACCCACTAAGCCAGCTCCACATAAACCTCCTGTCAAATTCTAATTTAAACCATAAATATTTTAATACCTGTGAACTTTTCTCTATGGATAACTACCGCCCAGGATATTATTAATATTAGATGTTTAATTAAATCATTTAATATTAATAATCTGAAAAATTAGGCAAGGACAAAGGCACTCCCATGCTCAGTCCTTATTACATTTCTGTGCTCAGGCAGCATGTTGAAGAAATATGCTCGGACTTAAAAAAGACAATACACTGCAGCCACGAGCTAAGATCCTGCAAGAATCGAGGAACTGCTCACACACCTACAAAAAGGATGATCAATTATAAGCAGATTTTTGGTGGCAGTGCCAGAAGAGAAAGTCAGTTGAGGTAGCAACACATTTTGGTGAAAAGTATTTAATGGCCAATTGATCATTTAAAGTGGCACATTAGGTGGTGCACTGAATGCACCTGTCCTCATCTTCTGAACTACAAAGATATTTCCGAAAATTCTTCCATTTAATGCCAGTGTGAGTATTTACTGCAATTGGTAAAGAAAGGGAGTAGCACAACATAACACCATGAGACACAGGGGCAAAGTTAGGTCATTCAGCCCATCGAGTCTACTCAGCCATTCATTCTTGGCTGATCTATTTTTCCCTTTAGACTTTGGAGATAGAGTGTGGAAGCAAGGCCTTTGGCCCATCGGGTCCGTGCCGATAAACGATCATCTCGTACACCAGCACCGTCCTACACACTAGGAACAATTTATAATTTACAGAAGCTGGTACAAACCTACGACTTTGGAGAGTGAAAAAAACCACATGGTCGACAGGGAAAATGTACAAACTTCGTACTAACAGCGCACATAGTCAGATGGAACTTGGGTCTCTGGTGTGATAAGGCAGCAACTCTACTGCTGCACCACTGTGCCGCCCTCTCAACCCCTTCTCTTGTCTTCTCCCCATAACCTTTGATGCCCTTCCTAATCAGGAACCTATCACTCTCTGCCTTAAAGGTACCCAATGTCATGGCCTTCAAAGCCATCTGTAGCAATTAATCCCACAGGTTCACCACCATCTGGTTAAATAAATTCCTTCTCATCTTCATTTTGAAGGCATGTCCTTTTATTCTGACATTGTGCCCTCTGGGTTTAGATTCTCCCATTACCGGAAGCAGCACAGTAGCCTACTAATCAAGCATGACACCACATCCAACTCTGGCCAAACTTTAATTTAAACCAGAAATGCTTTAATACCTGTGAACTTCTCTCAAATCTTTGAATGTAATATAAATAAACAATATCTGCATAAACCCACCACCCAGGGTATTACTAATATGAGATGTTTAATTAAATTATTTAATATTAATAACCTGAATCTGAACAATTAGGCAAGCATGAAGCTACTCCTATCAGTCCATGCTGAGTCCTTATTACATTTCTGTACCCAGGCAGCATGTTGGAGAAATATGCTTGGACTGAAAACAGACAATGTACACTGTCGCCATGAGAAAAGATCCTGCAAGAATCGAGGGACTGCGAACGCACCCACAAACAGGGAGATCAATAAATAGCAGATTATAATTATAATAAGCAATATTATAAGCAGATTTTCAGTGGCAGCGCCAGTAAAGAAGGGGAGTTGAAGTAGCAGCACACTTTGGTGAAAGGTGTTTCACGGCTAATTAAAGTGGCAAGTTACGTAGTCCACTGAACGTATCTTCCGAACTACAAAGATACTTCTGAAAATTCTTCCATTTAATACCAGTGCGAGTGTTTGCTGCAAAATGGCATATATTCAAATATTCCCGTGGGAGCAAAGAAAGAGTCAGTGCCATAAAAGTTGAGGGTGATGGTGACCGTGGTGATGGTGTCTGCCATTGGCAATGGTCAGAGATGTTTACAGCCACAGAAACTGAGTTTGGTTTTGATGTTACATCATTGAGCATCTCTTAATTTAGCTTAGTTTAGTTTCAAGATACAGTGCGGAAACAGACCCTTTGGCCCACCGAGTCTGTGCCAACCAATGATCCCCACACGCTAACACGGTCCTACACACACAAGGGACAATTTACAATTATACCAAAACAATTAACCTGCAAACCTGCACATCTGTGGGAGGAAACCAGAGATCCTGGAGAAAACCCATGCAGGTCACGGGGAAAACGTACAAACTCGTACAGACAAGCACCCGTAGTCAGGATCAAATCTGGGTCTCTGACGCTTTGTAAGGCAGCAACTCCACTGCTGCACCACTGTGCCACCCAATGTCATCTGAAAGTCTCTGAACTCCAAGTAGACCTATTGACTTTCGTGGTTCAAAAACAGAACCAGAACTATCATATCCATTGCAAGACTGAGGCTAGAGTGAGGCTGGAATGAGGTTTGGAAGGTGATGAAGAAAGGTTCAGTGGACAGAATAGGTGGGGTGTGAGGAAGGACTGTTGAACAGAATTGCATTTATTTTAATGCGAGAGGCCTGATGGCTAAGACAGATGAGCTAAGGTATGTGCAACTTGGACGTTGTAGTCTTTACGGAACCTGGCTCAGAGAGGAACAGGGACGACAGTTTAATGTTCCAGAGTACAGGTGCTACAGGAGAGACAGAGGTGGGGGTAAAAGAGGAGGGCGTGTTTCTTTATTGATTAAGGAGCTTGTCTGAAATGACTACTGATGGTTCATCCAGTGAGGCTATATGGATGGAGCTAAGAAATAAAAAGGGGATGATCACCATTTTGGGAGTGCACTAAAGCCCCCTAAATAGTCAACGGGAAGTAGAAGAACAAATAAGCCAGATCATCTGCGGTGCTGGCTCGAAGGGCCGAATGGCCGCCTCCTGCACCTATTTTCTATGTTTTCTATCTCAGGCAGCTGCAAGACTAATAAGATTGTCAGAGTAGGGGATTTTAACTTTCCCAACAGAGACTGAGACTGTTTTGGTGCCAAGGGCCTAGATGGAGTGGAATTTGTCAAACATGTTCAGGAAGGTTTCCTGAGGCAATCTGTAGAGGACCCTACATGGGAGAGGGCAGCGCTTCATCTATTCTTAGGAAATTGGGATGGGCACGTGACTGAAGTGCCCATGGGCAAGCCTTTTAGGACCAGGGACCACGACCCTATTAGCTTTAAAATACATATGGGCAGACTTAAAATTCTGATTTGGGATAAAGCCAACTTTGATGGCATTACATAGGAACTTGCGAAAGATAATTGGAGTAGGTTGTTTGCAGGCAAAGGAGCATCCGGAAAGTGGGATGGTTCTAAAAGTGTGATGACAAATGTTCAGGGCATTTAGGTACCTGTTGAAATGATGGGCACATGACACCAAAGTGGGTGGTATGGTAGATAGCCAGGGTTATTAAAAATTACGAGACTTTCATCAGTCGGGCAAATGGGCTGAGGGAAGGTTAATGGAAATTAATGCAGATATATGCAAGATATTGCATTTCATGAAGTAAAACCAGGGCAGGATCTTCACAATGAATGGCAGGTCTCTGGGGAGGTTGGAGAGCTGAGGGATCTAGGAATGCAGGTACATAGTTCCTTGAAAGTCGCACCACAGGTAGATAGGGTTGGCAACAAGGCTTTCGGTACATTGGTCCGCATCAGTCAGGGTATTGAGTTTAGAAGTTGGGATGTTGTGTTACAGTTGTACCAAATGCCAAATGGTGATGCCATATTTGGAGTATTGTGTTCTTCAGTTTTGGTCACCCTGCCATTAGAAGGATGTTGTTAAGCTGAAAATCATGCAGAGAAGATTTATGAGAATATTGCCAGGACTTGAGGGCCTGAGCTATAGGGAGAGATTAGGCAGGCTTAGACTTTATTCCTTGGAGTGCAGGAGGATGAGGGATGGGTGGTGCATAAGATCATGAGGTGGATAGATAGGGTGAATGCGCAGTCTTTTACCCAGAGTAGGGGAATCAAAAACTAGAGGCCATCGGTTTAAGGTGAAAGCAGAAAGATTTAATAAGAACCTAAGGGGCAACCATTTCACACAAACGGTGGTGTGTTTATGGAACAAGCTGCCAGAGGAGGTCATTGAAGCATGTACATCAAAAACATTTAAAACACATTTGATCGTACATGAATAGGAAAGGTTTAGAGGGATATGGATCAAACGCGGGCAGGTGGGACATGTAGATGGGGCATTTTAGTCAACATGAGCAGATTGGGCCCTGTTTCCTTACTGTGTGACTCTATCCCACTGAATGTTTGATTGTCTATCTTTACATTTCTCTTTACAATTTTTTGATTAAGTTTTTACAATAATCTGCTCCTATCAAGATTCGCCAAGATATTATTTGTGCATGTCTTATCAACATGACCAAAGCAGGAAACTGCTTAGTTGTACTTTAGCAATACATGATTTGTTCCCCTAGTGCTGCACATTGTTTCCCAGGCACTACACAGAACTCTTAGGCAATATGACAATCAGAAGGCTTGAAAACCAAAAGCATTTTACAGAAAACCATGACTGCAGTGTAAGAAAATATGGCATTCAATATGCACATAGAAAATTCCCAAATAGTACAAAGCTAAAGTGCGAGGTGTTTCATCTTGGAAAGTCAAACCAGAGCAGGACCTTCACAGTGAATGGTTGAGCCCTGAGGAGCACAATACTACTCAATCCCACCATTTTACAAGTACATAGTTCCCTGAAAGTGCTGTCAAAGGTAGGGTGATGAAGAAAGCTTTGGGCATGATGGCATTCATCAATTTGGTATAGAAACATAGAAATGTAGAAAATAGGTGCAAGAGGAGGCCATTCGGTCCTTCGGCCCTTCGAGCGAGCACCGCCATTCATTGTGATCATGGCTGATTGTCCACAATCAATAACCTATGCCTGCCTTCTCCCCATATCCTTTGATTCCACTAGCCCCTAGAGCTCTATCCAACTCACTCTTAAATCCATCCAGTGATTTGGCCTCCACTGCCCGCTGTGGCAGAGAATTCCACAAATTCACAACTCTCTGGGTGAAAAAGTTCCTTCTCACCTCAGTTTAAAATGGCCTCCCCTTTATTCTAAGACTAAAGAAGTTGGGACATTATGTTACAGTTGTGTATAAGATGTTGGTCAGGGAGACTTTGAAATATTATATTCAATTACCCTCTAGAGGAAAGATGCCATTTAGATAGAAAGAACACAAAGAATATTTATGATGGTATTGCCAGGACTCAAAGGCCTGAACTATAGGGAGAGGTTGGGTAGGCTAGGACGATGGTGCAAGAGAGGTGGTCTTATAGAGGTATCTAAAACCATGAGGGAAATACATATGATGAATGCACAGATTCTTTTTCCCAGGGTAAATGTTTCAAGAACTAGAGAGCAGAGGTTTAATGTGAGAAGGGAAAGATTATATAGGGACTGGAGGGCCAACTATTTCATACAGAGGGTGGTGGGTATATTGAATGTGCTACCAGAGGAAGTCGTTGAGGCAGGTACTATAACAACATTTAAAAGACATTTGGATGGGTATATGAATAGGGGAAGTTTAGAGGATATAGGCCAAATGCGGGCAAATGGGACTAGCTTAGATAGGGTATCTTGGTCGGCATGAACGATTTGGGCTGATGGGCCGGTTTCCATGCTGTACGATTCTATGCCTCTAAGATGAAGGCCAAATAATCTGGTTTGACGATATTGATATAGTGTTTGGTAATAACAGGGAAGAACTGCACAAGTCGTCTTCAAATGGTGCTCTGAGATCTCTTACATCCAGCTAAAGGATCAATGGGAGCTACAGCTTCACATCTCCCATGAAAGTCAGCATCTCCAAAGGGCAACATTCCCTTAGTTCAGAAGTGGAAGGCTAGCTTTGATTTTGTGCCGAAGCCTCCCGATTCAGGCTTGAATCCACAATTTCCCGACTCTAAGGTAAATGTGCACTATACCCATCGTGAGCTCAAGGCTGCATCCTGGGAAATTCAGAGGATGTAAAAAGGCATTTTAGAAATGTTTTCTTTTCTTTCTCTTTCCCTTGTTATTTCTAGCATGTTATATCTGCTTGTTCACACATGTCATTTGAAAAATACACACCAATAATCTTTCAGCATTGCCAAATGGAAAAATAACAGATCGACAAGTGCGTGCAATGCCACGACAAGATGGGTGTCAGGCCAGGCTGGGTAGAAGGTGATGATCTTTAGGGGAAAACACATGTTATGCAAGCAAGCATCTTGACTGAAAAATACCTTTTGGATGTTGGACAACCAGTTGGGATGATGTAGGGAGAGCTAATAAGTAGGCTAAGAATCATAGGACTCTTCCTTATCTTTACTTGCACATTTCAATCCATCGGCAGTGGTAATGCTTCCAATAGAATTTGACTCTTCTGCATTTGTGGCTATCAAAATCATGGTGAGAAATGTTGTGATGGTGTTTTACTGCTTCATCATGCAGATTCCTTATTCATCTATTCACCACACATACACTGCAAAATGAATAATCCCAGCCTGTGCACATAGAATTGTTTGAATCCAATTACAATAATTTGTAGCTGTTGAAATGAATTGGAGTGTCAAAACTTTTATCCGATTAAATATTGTGATAAAATGAAGTCCAAGACAGTAAGTAAATTCTAACTTTACTATAAGTTTAAAGCTGACAAGTCCAAATCTGAAATTCTTCAATAAACACACTGAGTTGTCAGCGGCAGCACAGCAATTTCTTTTTTGTAAATGGTAATCATTTTTTTAAGTTTTCATATCTGATAATGTTGACAGAATTGATAAATTGATGCAACGTATATTTTTCCTGATCTAAGATTGCTGTTGATGATAAGCCACCTTACAGAACATATCGCCAATGCTTCTATGAGTGCACGCCTCATTTAATCTCATTTACATAGCTTCGCTTTTCACAATATTTTCTAACATAAATTCTTACGTTAAGAAAGCAAGAATGAAACATCTTGGCAAGGTCATTGTGCTCATTAAAGGTGGGTGGATTATTTATATCACTGCTGCTGCACCTTGAGCTTTGGAGAAACAATAGGGCAACACTGAATAAATTTGTTTTTGGGATTTAAAATGCATTATACTTCCAGCAGGCTGCATGGAAAGGGTACAAATGAAGGTCTCAAAAACACACACAATAATTTCAATATAGTACCAAAAATTAAATAAGCAACACAATTCCACAAAACAAAATACAAATACCTGAATGTGCAATTCAGCCTATATTGCAGTTGAAATGAATTCATTCTTACCAGGTATGAGCCACTGTAAAACGACGCTTTTGATTACTGTTATTTAACATCATTCTTCGGAGAAATCTTGGTGAATTTCTGGGAGAAATGTTGGGAGATAATCTGGGGGAAATGGAAGGTGATTTACGTGCAGCTTTAGGTTTCTCGTACCCCAGCAAGTTTCCACTTATGATCTTCACAAAAGCATCATTTAACAAAGGATGCGAACGAAATTCTTTTCTTGGATCAGACGAGGAGACGATGCCCTGACTTGTTGCTTGTGCTGCCATTATTTTACAAAAATCTCACAAAGAGATGTTTTGAAACAGTCAACAAGTCAAATGATCAAAGATGCTTTGGGAATAATTCCTCGTGCTAAGCAGAATACATGGCTATCAACACAGATGTTTGCTAAATTTCCACCATAAAAGGTTTCTGGCAATCTGTTCAAACGTCTGCACTTCAGTAAGAATTATGATTATGATTCTTTGAGAGAGAGAGTAAAGAGTACAAACGAACTGTAACAATCGAGCCAGATCAGTTCCACAGGAACCTATTACGGCAAAGCAAGCGGCTGAAAGAGAGAAGCACAAGGGTGAACACACCCCCGCCACTGTCAGCATAATCTAGTAGTTAATCAAATAGACTATAACCAGTAAGTCAGGTCTCGCGGCTTACTTGCACAGCTTTGCATTTGCAGGGTGCTTGGTGCAAGAAACCCAACATTTAAATAAAGTGCTGCAGCATTCATAATTTTTATCTCCTTTGAGGTACTCTCCTCAGCCGCTTGAACCTTCTCTCTTTAATTTACATTTTCAGGAAGTGAGTGCCTTGACAACCAGAAAGTAAACGTTTTCCTGTCGTGGTAAAACTGGGCTTTTATCCAATAGAACTTGTTTCAACAGATAACACCCAGGGAAGCTCCTGTCACTCAGTCCTTTGTTCAGAATGACACTCCAATTAAGCTGTGCATGCTTTTTATATTTTTGTAAGCAATGTGACTATATTATTGGGTTACCTTATTCAATAATATTCCTCATAATGATAAATTCATTTTTAACATCGCTCAACAAAATTTTTCAAATTACTTATTGCATTATCCTCTTTGAAACTTTATACTCAATTATTACAAGTTTAAGGTTAATAAAACATTAGATTTCTGGATAAAAACTGCATGACTGTTTCCAGAATCACGAACCACGAATCACGAACTGAGTGCCATGTAAAATTAAGGAAGGAAAAATTATGTACAATGCACTCACATGCACTCACTGCTAATGGATAAATCTGAACAAATTTTATGTACAGTTGTAAGTTCTATTGAATAACCCAGCAATGATATAAAACATTAAATGAAACAGTTTCGCATGTGTTCTAAACCATTTCCTTTTGATGCTAGTACATATATTAAAGAATGATGACAATGCATTCTTGCATTGTCTTTATAAAATATAGGAGAGTTTGCAATTGAGAAAAAGCAGCAGCAAAATAGCACATCAATCTGAAGCAAGAAGTTGCAAGTTAGAAATGGATTGTAAAATGATAAAATCATTCAAAAATATGTCATTGGTATGTTAAAAATGAATAATAATTATATTTGTGCAGCTTTAAACATATGTGATCAGGGTTGAATATCTGGAAGTCTGAAAATATAACTAATTTTAATTTTAGAAGAAATAACATTTATATTTTTACAATACAGAATGGTGCACTATTTGTTTGTTGCTGTTTATCTGTATTCTGAAATATATGTGTGGCATTTGAATGCAATTGTATAATACGATTGTATTGCAATGAAATTCGCACATTTAAGGTGTCACAACAAATCCCTTATTCACCAACAGCAGAGGAATCTTAGCTTTGTCTCAGCTCTGATATATTCCAGGCAGAAACTATGCCAGGTGGTTGGCTTTCAAGCACAAACCACCCACACAAAACAGAGAAAATTAAAATTCAGGAAGAGAAGAGAATGCATTCTGTAGATATCATTTTCCAGACTGCTAATTAAATAACCACACAAGTTTACATTAGGTATAAAAAGTCTTATTCCTAAAGTTCCCGATGTCAATGTTTATGCATATTTACATACAATTCCCAGCAGTACAATTCAGATATATTTGAACCAAAGATTAAAACCATTAAAAGATTTAGTAATTTGTTCTTATTTATCGAAAGCATCAAAATTGAACAGACTTAAAATTTTGAAATGTTTTCAATCATGTTCATACATTAAGAAAACTCACAAATGGATATTGACATTGTTATTATCAAGCAATGTCGCCAATGTTGCCAAACCAAGCAACTTCATCATCTATTTGTCTAGCTGATTACAACCAGAACAGTGACAGAGTCCAACATTAGAGAACTTCCTTGGTGTTTTGTAAATAATGCCACACAGCCAGGCAACTTTTTGGGTGTTGGTCACAGAAGGCTGCAGAGTGACTTGGGTAGATTAGGCGAGTGGGCAAATGCATGGCAGATGCAATATAATGTGGATAAATGTGAGGTTATCCACTTTGGCGGCAAGAACAGGAAAGCAGAGTATTACCTGAATGGTGACCGATTGGGAGAAGGGGAGATGCAATGGTGCACCAGTCATTGAAAGCAAGCATGTAGGTGCAGCAGGCAGTGAAGAAAGCGAATGGTATGTTGGCATTCATAGCAAGAGGATTTGAGTTTAGGAGCAGGGAGGTTCTGCTGCAGTTGTACAGGGCCTTGGTGAGACCGCACCTGGAATATTGTGTGCAGTTTTGGTCTCCTAAACTGAGGAAAGACGTTCTTGCCTTAGAGGGAGTACAGAGAAGGTTCACCAGATTGATCCCTGGGATGGCGGGACTTTCATATGAGGAAAGACTGGATAGACTGGGCTTGTACTCGCTGGAATTTAGAAGACTGAGGGGGGATCTTATAGAAACATATAAAATTCTTAAGGGGTTGGAGAGGCTAGATGCGGGAAGATTGTTCCCGATGTTGGGGGAGTCCAGAACCAGGGGTCACAGCTTAAGGATAAGGGGGAAGTCTTTTAGGACCGAGATGAGAAAACATTCTTCACACAGAGAGTGGTGAGTCTGTGGAATTCTCTGCCACAGAAGGTAGTTGAGGCCAGTTCATTGGCTATATTTAAGAGGGAGTTAGATGTGGCCCTTTTTGCTAAAGGGATCAGGGGGTATGGAGAGAAGGCAGGTACAGGCTACTGAGCTGGATGATCAGCCATGATCATATTGAATGGCGGTGCAGGCTCGAAGGGCCGAATGGCCTACTCCTGCACCTATTTTCTATGTTTCTAAGTGGCTCTGCAATCAATCCATTCTTTTAAATCTCTACTTCAACAGCAGATTCACATTATCATCTATCTGCACACTGGATGGCTCGATTGCAATTATGCATTCACTTTCTGCTGACTGGTTAGCACGCAACAAAAGCTTTCCACTGTATCTCCATACATATGACAATAAACTAAATTGAACTAAAACTTCCAAGATGGGTTGACTGCACTTATAACAGTCAGCAACCTCAGTATTGTTCCAGTGTTTCTCTCTGATTACCAATGATCCCCCTAAGTAATGAGAAAGATCTCTCAACAACATTTCACCAGATGGTTCGGTGCTCACAGTGATTATAAACTCAATGGCTGTCTTCAAAGGTTACCTTTTATCTTTTAAATTAAAATGTGAGATAAAACACATTGAATGGATTGCAACAGTGACACCTGCCACCCCTTTCCTATTAGTACTTAAAGCAGCTTTACTGTACAATTTGCAGGATTATCTGACAGCATGTTATGATGGTGTAAAATTTCATCGTATTTGATGTACATAAGCAGTTGCTTGGAATATCTGATCCAGCACAATGTATCAAACATATGTGCCTACATGATTTTATTACTCTTTATTACTCTTCCCATAAGCATCTGGAAATCCCTTTAGTACAGATCTTTCCAGATTAAATATTTCCTGTAATTAAACAAATATGCCAAAATGCCATCATTTTACAGCTGGTTACTTCAATATGCACATTTTTGGCTCACCTTAAGATTTCTCTCACAACATTCTCTCTGTGCTTCACCTTTCCCCATCTCTATGATGACCTATTTGTTTCTGTTCACTGTTACACCATATCTGTGAACATGTCTACCATTTCCACATCTGAAAGGCTAAGAAACAAAAGGATGTAATTTGGCAAGAAATTAAACATTAATGATTAACCCTTTTGAGTACCAAATGTCTTTTGGAACTAAGGCAGAAATGTTTGCAAAACAGGGTGGAGTACTTCAGAGCTCTCTGTTAGATCTTAGACATCTGTCTTGATTCACAGAAATATGATATAATGGAAGAAGTCCACAAAGTTCTCTTTTTGGCTCTATTCAAGAACTGCCTAATTCATGTTCACTGCCTTGTTCCTATCTCATAGATCTGCAATTTTCTGTTTTTAACTACATACTGACTTCCTTTTGCATGACATGAGAGAATCCTCTCCCCTTCTCACCACAACCAGTGACAGTCATTTCAAGCCCTAAACACTCACTGCATAAAGGTTTCTAGTCAAGGCACTTTTGGCTACTTTTGGCTAACAACTTTCATTCTATCCTCTGCTTTTTGATCCTTCCGCCAAAAGGAAAAGTTTCTCTCTACTGATTACCCTCGTTATAATGGACCATAGGGAGGGGGGGGGGGAATAGTGTTTGTTATTGCTGATTGTCCATTATAACCAAGTAAGGGGTTACCATTGCGCAAGTAGTAGACATATAGATCTGCAGATGCTGGTTAATACACAAAAGAACACAAAGTGTTGGAGTAACTCAGCAAGTCAGGAGAACATAGATAGGTGACGTTTTGAGTCAAGGCACTTCTTCAGACTCTCAGAATCTTGGTGAGTTGATGATGGCCCTGGCTGCTAGCAACCGAGGGACAGGCGAGGATCGGCGGAATCACTGGGTGCAGCCCGCAGGTTACGGGAGTGCAGGTAAAGGTCGGGGTGTCAGTGTCGGAGGCAGGCTTGGCCTGGAAGTGGCTGAGGAAGCTGTGTGGGCCGGTGGTGGTGGTAGCAGCTCCAGCCTGGAAAGGACCAGGGGTGGCAGTGTGGGCAGGCATTGGTAGCCCGGCCTCATTATAGACATGAGAAACTGGAGTTTTTGGGTTACAAAAAAAGACACAAAGTGGTGGAGTAACCTAACGGACCAGACAGCATCTCTGGAGAACATGGATAGATGACATTTCAGGTTATGGTCCTTCTTCAGGCTGATTGCAGAGGAGTGGGGTGGGGGCAGAACCCTGGAAGACAGGTGACGGCGGGACAAGGTCTGGGAAGTAATCGGTGGATTCAGGTGAAGGAAAGGTTGGTAGGTGAGTGGACAAAGGCCAGAGATTAAAAGATAAAAAAGTGTAAAAATAAAGAAATAAAGATAAAAGAGGCACAAAATGTGAAACCAGAGGAGGAAATATAGGTAGAAGGGGACTTTGGAAGGGGAAATGGAAAATGGAGTGCACATCTAGTTGGAGCTCATGAATGAGAGGGTGGAAAAGACATGTTTGAAGGGAGATGGAGGAGGAGGATTGCTTGTAGGTTAGTTATCTAAAAAAAAATTGGAGCATTCAATATCCACACCATTGGGTTGTAAGCTACCCAAACAGCATATTAGGTGCTGTTCCTCCAGTTTGTCTTTGGCCTCGTTCTGGTAACAGAGGATGCCCAGGACAGAAAGGTCTTCCACCTACCTTCTTCCCTCTGGCCTCATTTCCAATGACTCCTCTATCCTAATCTCCTTATCTCAGACTTTTTGTCTTTTAATCTTAGATGTCATGAAAACTTCACCTTGCTTAATGTTGCACAATTTGTTCATGAACTGATGATAACAATCATACCTAAAGGCAGTGATATTTGGAGAGCAGAAGTTCAAAGCCCACTTCTGCCTCATATTGAGAGTGGATCATCTCCAGAGGAAAAAAATGTTCCCTTTAAGTTCCTTTTTGATCGGCACGGTGGTGCAGTGGTAAAGCTACAGCCTTACAGTGCCAGAGACCCGAGTTCGATCCTGACTATGGGTGCTGTCTGTACAGAGTTTGTACGTTCTCCCCATGACCTGCGTGGGTTTTCTCCGAGGTCTTCGGTTTCAGTTTCCAAAGACATACAATCAAAAAGACTTCAAGTTCAAGTCACAGAATCTGATGAGTGCATGAGTGGATGTGTTGACCTGAACTGGAGGAGACAAATATCTTGATGGGCGAGTTTGCTAGTGCTACAAGGGTGGGTTTAAACTAGCTCAGCAGGGGGATGGGATCAAAATCAATAGTGAGGCAGATGAATGGCTGGAAGTTGATAGAGTCAGAGTCAAACAGCAGAGAAACAGCCCCTTTGGCCTAATATGTCTCTGCTGACCAAAATGCTAGTCTTACTTGCCTGCATTTGGCCCAGATTCCTATATCCCTTTCCTATCCATATACCTGTCCAAATGACTTTTAAATGTTATATTACTTGCCTCAACTATTTCCTCTGGCAGCTTATTCCAGGAGGTAAAGGCACTAAACAGCTGGTGCCAGGAAAATAACCTCCCTCTCAATGTCAGCAAAACTAAAGAGATGATCGTGGGCTACAGGGGACAGTGGGGGAGTGGACACCTCCCCATCCACATCGGTGATGCTGAGGTTGAAAGGGTCAGCAGCTTTAAGTTCCTCGGTGTGCACATCACTGAGGACCTTTCCTGGACACTGCACACGGACACAATAACAAAGAAGGCCCGCCAGCGGCTCTTTTTCCTGAGAAGACTGAGGAAGTTTGGCATGAACGCCAGCATCCTCAGAAACTTCTACAGATGCACCATCGAGAGCCTGCTGATGGGCTGCATTACAGTCTGGTACGGGAACTGTTCTGCCCACAGCCACAAATCACTACAGAGAGTGGTGAAGACGGCACAGCACATCACTGGCAACTGTCTCCCGGCCATTCAGGACATTTTCTACCGGCGGTGCCTGCGGAAGGTACGCAGCATCATCAAGGACCACAGCCACCCAGCACGCAGGCTGTTTAGATTTTGTTTTTAGATTTAGAGATACAGCGCGGAAACAGGTCCTTCGGCCCACCGAGTCCGCGCCACCCAGCGATCCCCGCACATTAACACTATCCTACACACACTAGGGACAATTTTTACATTTACCCAGTCAATTAACTTACAAACCTGTACGTCTTTGGAGACGTACGTGTTCTCCTTGTTACCGTCAGGCAGACGATACAGGAGTATGGCTGCACGTACCACCAGACTTAAGAACAGTTTCTACCATCAGGCCATCAGGCTTCTGAACTCATAAACACATTTCAAATCATATATGTTGATTATTTTTAATATTGTCTTTTTACCTAATTTTAATATTGTCTTTTTACCTTACTAATGACATTTTTAATCTTATTTATCCTTGGAATATTACTGCTGAGGTGACCCGTTGCCTTGTCAAATACATTTCATGGTACAGTTGACCCTGTGCCAACCTACATATGACAAATAATATTATTATTATTATTATTATAATTAAATTATAATTATTATTATTATTATTATTATTATTATTATTATTATTATTATTATTATTATTATTATTATTATTATTATTATTATTATTATTATTATTATTATTATTATTATTATTATTATTATTATTATTTACCTACCACACTGAGTGAAAATGGTACCTCAGGTTCCTATTAAATCTTTGCCCTCTCACCTTAAACCAATATCCTCTGCTTCTTAATTCCCCTACTCTGGGTAAAAGACTATGCATTTACCCAATCTATTCCCCGCATGATCTTATACACCTTTGTAAGATCACCACTCATTCTCCTGTGCTCCACGGAATAAAATCCTAGCCTGCCCAACCTCCCCCTATAGGTCAGACCCTCAAGTCCTGGCAAAATCTTCATAAAGGCAAGCTGATGCACAGCAGGGAACAAGATAAAACCATTGGATTAAATTACATGAATTTCAAAACAACAGGTCTGTTTGGCAGAGTGGATGAACTCAGGGCATGAATAGGTGCATGGGAATAGGACATCATAGCTGTGACAGAAACATGGGCAAGATAGAAACAGGACTGGTGGCTTAATCTTCGATGCGATGGATGCTATGGATGGGATTTGTTTGACAAACAAAGCATTGGAAGGAGATGGGGAGAAATGTCTTTAGTCAGAGGGTGGTGAATCAGTGGAATTCTTTGCCACAGAAGGCTGTGGAGGCCAAGTCAGTGGATATTTTTAAGGCAGAGATAGATAGATTGTTGATTAGTGCAGGTATCAGAGGTTATGGAGAGAAGGCATGAGAATGGGGGTTAAGAGGGAAAGATAGATCAGCCATGATTGAATGGCGGAGTAGACTTGATGGGCCAAATGGCCTAATTTTACTCCTATTCCTTTTAACTTTATAACCTTATGGAGGTGGAGGAAAGAGAAGAGGGGAGTTGCATTTTTGATTTAAGGGGACATCACATCCGTAGTGCAAAATTACTGAGGGATCATTAATGAGGCGATATGAGAAAGGTTGAGAAATAAGTAGGGGATGATCATCTTGTTGGGATTGTACAATAGGCCCCTGAATAATCATCGGGAATTAGAGGAATGAACACGCAAGGAAATTAAGGAGAGTTGTAATAATAATAAGGTGGTCAGAGCAGGGATCGTCATCTTTCTGAATATAGAATGGAACCCCGATGTTGCTCAGGGGTTAGATTAATATTATATTTGCCTTCCTTACCGCCAATTCAACCTGCGAATTAACCTTTTGAGAATCCTGCACCAGCACTCCCAAGTCTCTGCACCTCTGATTTCTGAATCCTTTCCCCATTTAGAAAACAATCTATGTCTTTATTCCTACCAAAGTACAACTTTACACTTTGCTTTGCTCTATTCCATTTGCCACTTCCCCCTCTCTCCCAATCTGTCCAAGTCCTTCTGCAGAAACCATGTTTCCGAAACACTACTTGCCCCTATTCTTGAAAGATCATTGCTAATGCTTCCACAATATCAATAGCTACATCTTTCACAACCCTGGGGTGTAGTCCATCTGGTCCAGGTGATTTATTCACCTTCAGACCTTTCTGTTTCCCAAGCACCTCCTCATCAGAAATAGCGACTTCACTCACTTCTTCCCATGACTCTCTCGAATTTCTGGCACATTGCGGGTAGCTTCCACTGTGAAGATTGACACAAAAAAAGTCTTCAGTTCATCTGCCAATTCTTTGTTCCTCATTACTACTTGCCCAGCTTTCTAATTTGGGGAAAAGTTGATAGTAATGCATTGTTTGGAAGCAAACACGTCTGAGGAAAATTTGAGGAAGGATATTCTTGCTATTGAGGGTGTGCAGCGTAGGTTTACTAGGTTAATTCCCGGAATGGCGGGACTGTCGTATGTTGAAAGACTGGAGCGACTAGGCTTGTATACACTGGAATTTAGAAGGATGAGAGGGGATCTTATTGAAACATATAAGATTATTAAGGGGTTGGACACGTTAGAGGCAGGAAACATGTTCCCAATGTTGGGGGAGTCCAAAACCAGGAGCCACAGTTTAAGAATAAGAGGTAGGCCATTTAGAACAGAGATGAGGAAAAACTTTTTCAGTCAGAAAGTTGTAAATCTGTGGAATTCTCTGCCTCAGAAGGCAGTGGAGGCCAGTTCTCTGAATGCTTTCAAGAGAGAGCTAGATAGAGCTCTTAAGGTTAGCAGAGTCAGGGGGTATGGGGAGAAGGCAGGAACGGGGTACTGATTGAGAATGATCAGCCATGCTCACATTGAATGGTGGTGCTGGCTCGAAGGGCCGAATGGCCTACTCCCTACTCCTGCACCTATTGTCCATTGTCTATTGACACGTGGGAGGCATTTAAAACGGAGATAGTCTGAGTTCATGATCTGCATGTACCTGGTAGAGTGAAGGGCAAGACTGGCAAGAGTAGGGAACCCTGGAAGACAAGAGATATTGAAGCTCTGGCCAAGAAAAGGAGACAAGGTTCTGGTCAGGCAGTTGAGATCAAGCAAATCTCTGGTGGAACACAGGGATGCAAGATTATACTTAAGGAAATCAGGAGAGCAAAGAAAAAAAGATTAAGGAGAATCCAAAGAGATTTTATAAATATATTGAAGGTAAAAGAGTAACAAGGGAAAGAAGAAGGGCCCTCAAAGACTAAAGTAATCATCTATGTATGGAGCTGCAGGTGATGGACGCATGAGATATTGTGCCTCCGTTTTTCCTATGGAGAAAGACATGAACATTAAGGAACTTGGGAAAGTTAATGGAGATGTTTTGGGGATAGTCTGCTTTGCAGTGGAGGAGGTGTTAGATTTCTTAGGCCTTCAATGCATACAGTGGGATATAGATCAGCTACAGAAATGGCCAGAGAATTGGCACATGGAGTTTAATCTGAGCAAGTGTGAGGTGTTGCACTTTGGGAACTGGATAGGGAAACTATACAATTAACGACATGACTCTTCACATCATTGATGCACAAAGGCATCTTGGGATCCAAGTCCATAACTTCCTAAAAGTGGCAACACAAGTAGATAAAGTGGTAAAGAAGGTGTGTGCTATGCTTTCTTCCATAGGTCAGGAGTTTAAATGTAAAAATCAGGAAGTCATGATGCAGCTTTATGGGACTTTGGTGAAGCCACATTTGGAGTATTGCGTGCAGTTCTGGTCACCCCATTTGGCACACTAGCCTTCAACAGTCAAGGCAGTGAGTATAGAAGTTGGGATGGTATGTTATAGGTGGACAAGATGTTGTTGAGGCTGCATTTGGAATATTGCAGTCAGCTTTGATCACCATGCTAAATGAGAGATGACACCCCACCCCATGACCCTCATCCCTTCAACTCTGGATGAGTAGACATCCCTCTACTCTGACTTCAACCTCACTCATCAATGTTCCCTTTCTGAACCTTGCTATTCCTTTCATTTCTTTTACAACCTTTTGAAAACCAATCATTTTGTACCGTTTTTCAGTCATATTAAATGATCATTCAGAGACAGTTTCCTATTTCATTACCAAACATCGTCCTAAATAAAGTAACTGCTGCAAAGAATGTATATGCATGGGAAACAACAGTTAATTCACCAATTTCTCTTTTCTCAAATTTGCTTTGCTATGTTACTCTAAAGGCAATAATTCATGTGTAATTAAATTCACACATCCAGAGACAAATTCTCATTGTTTGAAAATGATTATGACAGGCTCTACAGAAAACCAGAATCTTTCATTATTCTGCAACAATAATCATGTGGGCTGTTGAAGGTTCATTGCCATTTAGGAAAATAAATCGATGGCCATTCTGTCAAAGGTTTCACTTTCCCTTCTGGAAAAGGTACAGGGTGGGATATCCTTCCTACTTTTTATATCTTCGTGAAGGAGGAAATCTCATCTGATATGGAAAGTTGCATTTGGCTGCAACCTTCCCCCCATTGACGAACTGTACACTGCAAGGGCCAGGAAGCGAGCGGGCAAGATCATCTATGACCCCTCTCATCCTGGCTACAAAATCTTTGAAGCACTTCCCTCTGGAAGGCGACTCCGGATTGTCAAAGCAGCCACAGCCAGACATAAAACAGCTTTTTTCCACGAGTAGTTCTACTCAATAACCAAAGTCTGCAGTCTCTTTTTTGCTCTGGTTTATTTTCACCCACATGTTTAGACCGTAATGTTGTATCCTTATTGTTTTGATGTGTTTATGCTTTATTCTTAATTGTTAACTGTATGTTTGTGTTGTCATTTGTGAGCGGAGCACCAAGGCACATCCCTTGTATATGCACATACTTGGCCAATAAACGTATTCATCCATTCATTTATATGGCAGCCTCCTTGCCCCTTTAAGAATGTCATGATGGACACAGACAGTAGGAAATTGGACTTAAATTACCTGGCTAGTAGCCAGAGGTCTTGACATTGATTTAACTTCATATACAACCATCATAGCTGTTAAATTAAAGCAATTAAATGAAATCTGGAATGTAACAAAAAGCTTGCATCAATAATGATGACAGTGAGACCTCACATAGTCTGATATACAAGTCAGTTCAGAGGAATTTGGGGACGGGCAGTAAATGCAACATCTGCATCCTGTGAATGAATAAATAAAAATAACTTTACATCCAGTTAAGTACCCAATCAGTCTGAGGAAGTCTCAACCTGAAACATCACCTATCTATGTTCTCCAGAGATGCTTCCTGGCCCACTGAGTTACTCCAGCATTCATTTTTTCTTTTTTTCCAGTTGAATGTAGTCACTTCCTAATGCAGGTAGACTGCTTGATTCAGTACTCTTTCCCTCACTAATACCTGGGAAAGAGGGAAATGCATCAACTGGTAATTGGTCAAAAATCACACAAAAAATTGCAGACTTCAGCATGGCACTATGACGCAGCGATAGAGTTACTGCCTTACAGTGCCTGATACCTGGGTGCGATCCTGATGACAGGTTCTTTCTCTGTGCGGAGTTTGTACATTCTCCCTGTGGCCATGTGGGTTTTCTCTGGGTGCACCGGTTTCTTCTCACATTCCAAAGACATACAGGTTTGCAGGTTAATTGACTTCTGTAATTTGTCACTAGTGTGCAGGATAGAACGAATATATGGGGTGATCATTGGTCAGCACGGACTCGGTGGGCCGATCACCCTGTTTCCATGCTGCATCTCTAAAACTAAAAACTAATACTTCAACATGGCTGAAGATGGAATAACACAAGTAGTGTTTGCTGTGCTAGGCGTCCTCCAATTCTATGAATGTAACATTGTCAGAGATCAGTATGAGGAGAGGTTGAGCCTGGGTTCCAGTAATGGCTGGACCTGGCAGCAAAAAGGAAGATTTATTACATTACCAGTGTCAGATCAACCATCTCATGGTAACACAATGCCAGAGCATGAGAATTTATTCAACCATGTCACAAACGTAAGCAAAGCTTTGAACAGATACTCAAACATAGTGAGAAGCATGACTCAGAGGAAGGGATATACAGTCCATTGAGTTGTTCCACAATTCAGTGAGATCATGGACTACCTGTGTTCCAAATCCTTTTATATCCTTGTCCAGCAAGATTTCAAATTAATTGAGTGAGCAATTACGTTTTTGTGGTAGAGACTTGTGGATATCTGGCATGTTTTTTAAAAGACATGTTTCATAACCTCTCCCCAGTATTAGTCAGTGGAGTACCTGAAATAAATGCAAGAGTCTGCTTTCAAGAATTACAGAGCTAAATGGCAATTATTTGCTCCGATCAATTGCCATTTAGAATGGACTCACAAATGGCATGGTGCAACTTGGACACTTGCTTCATGCAGGAGCTGCACAAACACCTGAAATTCACCAGAAATGTCACTAGAAGCGGCTGTGGGATGAAGATGTGCAAACACATAACGACTGCATCTGGGTTTTAGAAGGATGAAACTAATACTGCCACTAATTACAGCATAGAAACATAGGTGCAGCAGTAGGCCATTTGGCCCTTTGAGCTAGCACCGCCATTCAATATGATCATGGCTGATCATCTAAAATCAGTACCCCGTTCCTGCTTTTTCCCCATATCCCTTGGTTCCTTTAGCCCGAAGAGCTAGATCTAACTCTCTCTGGGAATCATCCAGTGAACTGGCCTCCACTGCCTTCTACAGATTCACACCTCTCTGGGTGAAAATGTTTTTCCTCCTCTCAGTCCTAAATGGCCTACCCCTTATTATTAAACTGTGACCTCTGGTTCTGGACTCTCCCAACTTCGGGAACATTTTTCCTGCATCTTGCCTGTCCAATCCTTTAAGAATTTTGTATGCTTCTATAAGATCTCCTCTGATCCTTCTAAATTTCAGTGAATACAAGCCCAGTAGACCCAATCCTTCATCATATGTCAGTCCCGCCATCCCAGGAATTAACCTGGTGAACCTATGCTGCACTCCCTCAATAACAGTAATGTCCTTCCTCAAATTAGGAGACCAAAATTGCACACAATGATCCAGGTGCGGTCTCACCAGGGCCCTGTGCAACTGCAGTAGGGCCTACTTGCTCCTGAACTCAAATCATCTCACAATGAAGGCCAAGATGCCATCAGCTTTCTTCACTGCCTGTTGTAGCTACATGCTTACTTTCAGTGATTGATGTACAAGCATACCCAGGTCTGTTGCACCACCACTTTTCCTAATCTGACAACGTTCAGATAATAATCTGCCTTCCTGTTCTTGCCACAAAAGCGGATAACCTCACATTTATCCACATTATACTGCATCTGCCATGCATCTGCCCACTCACCCAATCTATCCAAGTCATCCTGCAGCCTCATAGCATCCTCCTCGCAGCTGACACTGTCACCCAGCTTTGCGTCATCTGCAAACCTGGAGATGTTACATTTAATTCCCTTGTCTAAATCGTTAATATATATTGTAAATAACTGGAGTCAGTTTTTATATTCCCCACAAGCTTTCTTTCATGCTCTTTTCCCTCTTAATTACCCCCTTTGTCCTCCTCTGTTGAGATCTAAATTTCTCCCAGTCCTCGGGTTTGCTGCTTCCTCTGGCCAATTTATATGCCTTTTCCTTGGATTTAACACTATTCTTGATTTCCATCGTCAGCCACGGTTGAGCCGCCTTCCCCGTTTTATTTTTTCGCCAGACAGGGATGAACAATTTTTGGAGTTCATCCATGCGGTCTTTAAATCTGTGCCATTGCATGTCCACTGTCAACCCTTTAAATATAATTTACCCATCTATCCGAGCCAATTCCCATCTCATACCTTCAAAGTCTCCTTTCTTTACGTTCAATAGACAATAGACAATAGACAATAGGTGCAGGAGTAGGCCATTTAGCCCTTCGAGCCAGCACCGCCATTCAATGCGATCATGGCTGATCAATCTCAATCAGTACCCCGTTCCTGCCTTCTCCCCATACCCCCTCACTCCGCTATCCTTAAGAGCTCTATCCAGCTCTCTCTTGAAAGCATCCAACGAATTGGCCTCCACTGCCTTCTGAGGCAGAGAATTCCACACCTTCACCACTCTCTGACTGAAAAACTTCTTCCTCATCTCCGTTTTAAATGGCCTACCCCTTATTCTTAAACTGTGGCCCCTTGTTCTGGACTCCCCCAACATTGGGAACATGTTTCCTGCCACTAATGTGTCCAATCCCCTAATTATCTTATATGTTTCAATAAGATCCCCCCTCATCCTTCTAAAGGACCCTAGTCTCTGAATTAACTGTGTCACTCTCCATCCTAATACAGAAGTCCACCATATTATGGTCACTGTTGCTCAAGGGGTTCTGCACAACAAGATCGCTAACTAATCCTTCCTCATTACACAATATCCAGTCAAGGATGGCCTGTCCTCTAGTCGGTTCTTCTACATATTAGTTTAAAAAACCATTCCGTATACATTCCAGGCAATCCTCTTCCTCAGCGCTGCTACCAAATTGGTTGGCCCAATGTACATGTAGATTAAAGCCACCCATGATAATGCTGTACCTTTGCTACACGCATCCCTAATTTCCTGCTTGATGCTATCCCCAACCTCTCCACTGCTGTTTGGTGGTCTGTATACAACTCCAGCAAGCGTTTTTGGATAGCCCATGGCTATTTCGCAGTTCTACCCATAACGATTCTACAGCATCCAAGCTGATGTCTCCCCTTGCTCTTGCATTTATCTCATTTTTAACCAGCAATGCCACCCCACCTCCTCTTCCTTTCTGACTAACCTTCTTGAATATTGAATACCCCTGCATGTTTTGCTCCAGCCTTGATCACCCTCGAGCCATGTCTCCGTAATTCCAACTATATCATATTCCTTAACAACAGTGACTTCACTTCAAATAAAACAGTTTACTGTAAAGTTTTCTATCAATGCGCTGTGGTCATAAAAGGTACATGAATGTAAGAGTTTTTAAATATGAGAATGTTCAATCCTGTCTGATTTCCAGTATTGTACTGCCGCCCAGTGGAAATTATCAGTATAACCGATACAAGGAAACAGGAATAAAAGAAGAAAAGGGTCACAATATTGAGAAGTCATGCCTGGAATATTCTATCCATTAATTTCAGTGGACTGCACATCACGGTTGACACACATTATTTGCTATCAATATATTTACTACCTGTCAGTCACCATCAAACTCATGAGTTCTTAGAAAATGTATTAGTCGCTGAGAAAGGGCCATGAAGTATGGAGTATTTAAAATCAGTTTTCTGTAAAAAATATATCAATTATATAGAATTGCATTGTTTTGGTTGTCTCATTTTATGAATGTTGTGTTAATTAAAAAGTAAAACTAAGCAGACAAAAATATAAAATGAAAAAAGGAAGACCACCAACATTTCAGGAATATTATTAAGATTGAGTTTAGTTTCGTTTAGTTTATTGTCAAGTGTAAAGAGGTACAATGAAAAGCTTTTGTTGTGTGCTAACCAATCAGCAGAAAGACAATACATGATTACAATCAAACCATCTAAAATGTATAAAGAAATTAGCATTCATAGAATGAGAATGATTAGGAAAGTTTTAAGTATAGTGCATGGAATATTCTATTATTTTCAGTGGATCAATGCATGCACAATTTGCCATCAATATACACTGATCAGCCAAAACTTTATGATCTGATGAGCCAAAACATTATCACCACCTGCCTAATATGCTGTTGGTCCTCCGTGTGCAGCCCCATACGCAACAGATGCACTGTGTATTGTGACACATTCCTCCCGTGACCACCATTAAAATTTTCTGTGACTTGTGTCACAGTAGACCTTCTGTCAGTTCGGACCAGATGGGATAACCTTCGTTGCTCTCGCGCATTGATGAGCCTTGGGCGCCCAACACCCTGTCACCAGTTTGTGGTTTGTCCCTCCTCGGACCACTGTTGGTAGGTATTCGCCACTGCTGACTGAGAGCACCCCATAAGCCTTGCCGTTTCAGAGATGCTCTGACCCAGTCGTCTGGCCATACTAATTTGGGCCTTGTCAAAGTCGCTCAGGTCTTTACTTCTGCCCATTTCTCCTGCATCCAACACATCAACTTCAAGAACTGACTGTCCACTTATTGCCTAATATATCCCACCCCTTGACAGGTGCCATTGTAACAAGATAATCAATGTTATTCACTTTTCCTGTCAGTGGTCATAGTGTTTTGGCTGATCGGTGTATTTACTAGGTGCGAGACACCATCAGTCTCATGAGTTCCCAGAAAACTTATCCCTCACTTTTAGCCAGATATCTGCTGTGAGTAACACACATATATCTTGGGGAAGAATGAGCTCAGGTCTGAAGCTTGCTGTGGTAGAATGTCCTTGAATGTTCCCTATCTTGGCTTGTATATGGAAAATTGTTGCGAGAATTTTAATAAGAATTTGACTGCAAATAATTTTTCAATTGCTTTTGGTAGAAAGCAAAAGACTCCTTTTGCCTAACTTTCAATCATTTTTTCCATGTACCTTTTCATATCTCTCGTTTCCACCTCCCCTGACTCTCAGTCTAAGGAAGGGTCTCGACCAGAAATTTGCACATTTCATGAGATAATTTCCAATTCTTCGAAGCTCAAAAGAGTATAGGCCTAGTCTGCTTCAGCATTTCTACTAGGACAATTGCCACCCCATTCACGCCGCCCATTCCAAGAATCAATCCAGTTCCTCTGTTGCAAGTATTTCCTTCCTTGGGGAGACCAGGCAGGTACACGTAATTGCAGGATCAGACAGGAACGCGTTGTTGCAGCTACAGTCTCACTAAAATTTGCAATAAGATTTTTTTTTTTCTTATTTTCTTATTTTAGACTTTACTTTTAGACATTATAGCATGGAAACAGGCCCTTCGGCCCACCAAGACCACACCGATCAGTGATCAGCCCATTCACTAGCACTATCCTACACACTGGGGACAATTTACAATTTTCACCAAAACCAATTAACCTTCAATCCTGTACATCTTTGGAGTGTGGGAGAAAACACACTCGAGCACCCAGAGAAAACACACATGGTCACAAGGATAACGTACAAAATGTGTAGGGAGGATCTGCAGATGCTAGAATAAAAAGCCAGAATAATTCAGAGGGTCAGGCAGCATCACTGGAGAAAAGGAATAGGTGAATAGGTTGACACTCCTTGTTCAGACCGAGAGTCAGGAAAATGAGAGATAAAGGACAAATTAATGGAAGATGTGCAAAAAGCAATGATAATCAAGGAAAGAATGATCCACAATGCTCCATTTTTGATGGTTGAATAGTGATAACAAGTTATACAGACACTGAAACTCAACAGAACGACGACTTGGATATGGAAGGGGCGCAGAGAGAGGGGTTGCAATGCTTACTTGAAGTTAGAAGCCGCACGGTGGCGTAGCTTCTTCACAGCGCCAGACACCTGGGTTTGATCCTGACTATGGGTGCTGTCTGTATGGAGTTTGTATGTTCTTCCCGTGACCTGCATGGGTTTCCTCCGAGATCTTCAGTTTCCTCTCACAATCCAAAGATGTTTGTAGGTATAAATGTAAAATTGTCCTAGTGTGTGTGTGTAAGGTAGTGTTAATGTGTGGGGATCGATGCCTCTCAATAGCACTGATTTGCTGCCAGATATTCTGATAACTAAAATTCCTAATCCCCATATCTTAAACATGGAACTTATGAAACTTAAATCCTTAACTCAGATTTGAACCCATTAGACTCAAATTCTTGAGACAAAACTCTTCATTTGCAAACGTAGACATGAAATTTAAAATATTTTTAGAGGTAAGAGTTTCATAGTCAGAAACAGACTATTTGGCCTGTTAATAATAAGTTTCTACCAGTATTCATAATGTTCACAGATCTTCGCCCTCACCTTATGTCGTTCAAACTATAATCAAATGCATACAGCGAAGAACCTAATAGCTTTTAAGATTGTACAGGAAAGTGTTGTTCCATAAGGAAGTACGTGTCATGCCACTACAGATAAGACAATGGTGTTTGGCCAGTTATAAGCCGGAAATGCTGTGATGAAAGTTCCTGAAATGCACTCAATCCAAATTCACAAGAACAAACACAAGTATGTCAGCACGACTCCCTATTGTGCTGCGAGCTGATAATCTTCCTGCAATGTCTCTATGAACTAAATTTCAGACTTATAAGGTAACCTACATTGAAATGATGACTTTGAGTTTAGGCTGTGGAAGCATCTAGCTCCATAAGTTAATGTACATCATAATCATTATTGTGCATCTCTCCAGTAGAGGGGGACAACGTCTTACTTTTCAGCATAAAATTACACCTGCGGTAGTTTTTATTTTGTCACAAAAAGCTGGAGTAACTCAGCGCGACAGGCAGCTTCTCAGCAGAAAAGGAATGGGTGATGTTTCAGGTCGAGACTCTTCTTCAGATACATAGATAAGGAAGTGTAAGGTGTGAAAACAGGGCAAAGGGAATGTAGATCAAGGAAAATGTAGAATAGATCATTGTTAGCTGGGAGAAGGTAACAACAAAGCAAACGGAGATAAAATGTAGTCAGAGACAGTAAGACTGGTCGGAGAACTGTGAAGGAGGAGGGATGGAGAGAGAGAGGGAAAGCAAAGGTTACTTGAAGTTAGTGAAGTTAATGTTCATACCGCTGGGGTATAAGCTTCCCAATTGAAATATGAGGTGCTGTTCCTCCAATCTACGCTGGGCCTCACTCTGACAATGGAGGAGGCCCAGGACAGAAAGATCAGTGTGGGAATGGGAGAGGGGAGTTAAAGTGTTGAGCAACCGGGATATCAGGTAGGTTTAGGCGGACTGAGCGGAGGTGTTCAGCCTGCACTTGGTCTCGCTGATATACAGGAGTCCACATCTGGAACAATGGATACAGTAGATGAGGTTGGAGGAGGTGCAAGTGAACCTCTGTCTCACCTGAAAAGACTGTTGGGGTCCTTGGACAGAGTCAAGGGGGGAGGTAAAGGGACAGGTGTTGCATGTCCTGCGGTTGCTGGGGAAAGTATCTGGGGAGGGGTGGTTTGGGTGGGAAGGGAGGAGTTGACCAGGGAGTTGCAGAGGGAATGGTCTCTGGAAAGGGGATAATTGGTGGAGATAGGAAGATGTGGCTAGCACCGGGATCCCGTTGGAGGTGGCAAAAATGTTGGAGGATTATGTGCTGTATGCAACGGCTGATGGGATGGAAGGTGAGGACTAGGGGGACTAGGGGGAGGGGGGGCAAGAGCAGAGCTGCAGGATATCGAGGAGACCCTAGTGAGGGCCTCATCAATGATGGAAGAGGGGAATCCCCGTTCCCTAAAGAATGAGGACGCCTTCTCTCCAGAGATGCTGTCTGTCCCATTGAGTTACTCCAGTATTTTGGGTCTATCCTCGGTTTAAACAAGCATCTGCAGTTTCTTCCTGCACAGTTTTTATTTTGTACTCCATATTTGGAATATCGACACATTGAAAAACAGAACTCTGTCATTTTAAGATTAAAGGCAGCTATATATTTAGAAATTATGAATTAAGTGAGGATTTTATGATGTGATTAAACTAAAGTAGCCTGTCTGCTTTGAACAGCTCCAGGCAGGCAGAACTGTCATTACTTTTCTTATTTCCAGCATAAGTCAATCAGAGTGGATCAATTATACTGTGCAGAGAATGTCCAGGAGCAGTAAGATTACATTGCAACATAAGTATATTGTACACAGCACAAGGCACTCTCCAGACTAATGATAGCTTGAAGAAAAAGTAATTCAGACAGAGCGATATTGAACACATCAAATGGAATACATTGGGAAATGTGAAATTAATAATTTTGGCAAGAAAAATGAAACAGAAACATATTATCTAAATAATGAGAGATTGCAGCTCTCTGAGATGCAGACGGATTTGTGATCTGGGCGTCCTGATGCATGTATTGGAAAATTTACTTATACACAGCAAGTCATTGAAAAAAGCTAACACAATATATCACTTATTGCTGGGGGATTTGATTAAAAATGTAGCAATATTTTACTTTAGTTAAGTAGGGTACTGGAGTACTGTGCCCAGTATTGGTCACATCATTTAACAAAGGATGTTAACGCACTGGAAGCAGTTCTGAGAAGGTTTACTCGACTAATACCACAAATGGGTGGATTGAGTGTGGGGAGAACGTGGCCAAACCTGCAAGATCCTAAAGAATCTTAACATGGCAGATGTAAGATGATGTTTCCTCCTATGTAAGAATCTAAACTAGGTATCACTCTTTAAAAACAAAGGATGACCCATTTAAAATTGAAATTAGGTTTTTTTCTTTCAAAGCTTCATGAATCTTTCGAACTCTTCTACAAAGCATGGTGGAAGCAAGATCTTTGAATATTTTCAAAGCAGCAGTAGATACATAATAAGCATGTGGATGAATTGTGATGACAGGTGGACAGAAATGTGTTAAGATTACAATCAGATGCCACGATGTTAATGATTGGCAGAAAAGGCTCAAAGCACCAAGTTTCCTCTGTATAGGAAAATGACTGCAGATGCTGGTACAAATCGAAGGTATCACAAAATGTTGGAGTGACTCAGCAGGTCAGGCAGCATCTCAAGATGAAGAAGGGTCTTGACCTGAAACGTCACCCATTCCTTCTCTCCTGAGATGCTGCCTGACCTGCTGAGTTACTCCAGCATTTTGTGGTAAGTTTCCTCCGTATGCTGCATTATCTTGTATTTATATGTGTGTATGTAACCATGATCAAAAAAGAAGAATCCAGTATTGCCTACATGAAAAAGCCAACAGCAGATGAGTTTTTAATCTACGAATTTTAAGTGGCAGGATTTTTTTTTACTTCATAGCTCGTGGGATCAATCTTCAAGGCTTCAACTATCTACTATCTCCATTAATGATTTGGATGAAGGAATCTGCGTGCTAAAATCAGATTGGCTGATGATGCAAAGACGGGTGAGTTGGCAAATGCGAAGAGGGCACAAAGCCTGCAAAAGAGAATTGAAGTTGTTGGCACATGGAGAAACATGGAGAAACATGTGGGGAACATGGAGAAACATGGAGAAACATGGAGAAACATGGAGAAACATGTGGGGAACATGGAGAAACATGGAGAAACATGGAGAAACATGGAGAAACATGGAGAAACATGTGGGGAACATGGAGAAACATGGAGAAACATGGAGAAACATGGAGAAACATGGAGAAACATGGAGAAACATGGAGAAACATGGAGAAACATGTGGGGAACATGGAGAAACATGTGGGAAACATGGAGAAACACGGAGAAACATGGAGAAACATGGAGAAACATGGGGAAACATGGAGAAACATGGAGAAACATGGAGAAACATGGAGAAACATGGAGAAACATGTGGGGAAATGTGAGGTTTTTCAGTTGAAAAGAAGAATGAAAATTCATTTTTTCATTTAAATGGAGTGAAAGTACAAAACATTGTGAAACAAAGGGTTCGAGTGCATAAAACACAACAAGGTGGCATGTGGATACAGCAAGTAATTAGGAAGGCTAAATGAATGTTGGCTTTTATTGAAAGGGTTACAGAGTACAAAAGTAGGACACTGGAGAAACATCTCTTGGAGTACTGCATACGATTCTGGTCTCCATCGTCAAGGAAGGATATATTTGTTTTGGATGCATTGCAGGGATGGTTCATTGGAATTATTCGAAGGAGGAAGAGCTGGCAGATGAAGAGAGGTTGTGCAAGTTGGTCTTGCGCTGATTGCAATGTAGAAGAAGAGGTGATCTCATTGAAACAGAAGATTCTGAATGGGGTTAAGTGGGGAGTGGGGTTAGGGAGAATACTGAGTGGATGTTTTTTCTAGCAGGAATATCTAGGGCTATAGCTTCTGAATAAGGGATTGCTTGTTTTAAGATAACGGATTAATGGGAATCTCCAAAGAATGAAAATTCATTTTAATTCTATGTCAGTGTATCATGACTTTTTAAAATTCTCTACCCCAAAGAGATGGGGAGGCAGAGTCATTGAACATTACAAAGTGGAAGTTGAAGATATTTAATTCAGAAGGATATCAAAGGATCTGGAGAGAGAGTTGAGGACTAGAGTTGAGGCCAGGATTGCATTACCATGATGGAACAGGTTCAAGATGGTGACTTGTTTTCTCCTATTTCTATTTTGTTATGTGCTTAGGCATTCCAGTACTGAGGGAATATTGCACTCATTAAGGTAAGTCCATCAGGTGAGGTTTTAAACTGAGGCCCCATCTATCGACTCTGTCATTCTAGAAATTACCTGGATGACATTAGCCGCCAAACAATAGCATTAAGGCAAACTATTATTAGATTGTCATTTGTGGAAACTTCCTGAGCAGTTCCTGCAGAAGAACAATGGCCTCACATAAATACTGGCCTTAATGCCTATAAAGTTATAATACATGTTATGTTAATGTTAGTCCTCATTTTTTATCATGAAATGTGATGAATATATATGATTTAACTCCTATTGGAAGCAACAATTTTCATTTTCAACTATAAAAGATGTAATCAAAGTAATAAGGCTGTTTTAGTTGGGGTCGTTTCCATTTTGAAGGGAAAAGGTAAATGCCCATGGGACTCAAGGCAATTTGGAAAATCGGATCTAAAATTGCCTTCCTTATAGGAGACAGAAGATGATGACAGAGAGTTGCTTTTGTGATTGGAAGCCTGTGACCAGCAGTGTACCACAGGAATCAATGCTGGTAAATTGGGCAAGGTAATGAGTTTAATCCTAATAAGCATGAGGGAAAGCATTGTGGGGAGCCACATAAGAATTGGACATACACTATGAATGGTAAGACCCCAGGGAGTATTGAGGAACAACAGAGACAGCAGAGGTTGACATTGTGATATTAAAAAAAGACATACAGGATGCGAGCTTCATTAGCCAGGTCATAAGTCAAGTCAAGTCAAGTCAATTTTATTTGTATAGCACATTTAAAAACAACCCACGTTGACCAAAGTGCTGTACATTTGATTAGGTTCCAATAGAAAAAAAAAATGAAAACATACAGTAGCACGCAAACAGTTCACAGCGCCTCCTCAATGAGCCTCAAACGCTAGGGAGTAGAAATATGTTTTGAGCCTGGACTTAAAGGAGTCGATGGAGGGGGCAGTTCTGATCGGGAGAGGGATGCTGTTCCACAGTCTAGGAGCTGCAACCGCAAAAGCGCGGTCACCCCTGAGTTTAAGCCTAGACCGTGGGATAGTGAATAGCCCCAAGTCGGCCGATCTGAGGGACCTGGAGTTAGAGAGGGGGGTTAGAAGATTTTTGATGTAGGGGGGGGAGTGTCCATTTAGGGCTTTATACGTGAATAGGAGGAGCTTGAAGTTGATTCTGTACCGTACAGGGAGCCAGTGGAGAGAGGCCAGAATCGGGGTGATGTGGTCCCTTTTACGGGTACCCATCAGGTATACTCTTATTCTCATAAGAGTATAAGAACAGGGAGGTTCAACTATATAAAACATTGATGAGGCCACTGCTAGAATATGGTTTGCATTTCTGATAACACCACTGTAGGAAGAGTGTGATAATGCTGGAGTGGTTGCAGAAGTGAGCACCAGGATTTTCCCAATTATGTTTCAATTATGGAGAGAGGTAATAGGCTGGGTCTGTTTTCCTTGGAACAGCTGGAAGAGTAGCTGACAGAGGTATACAAAATTATGAGACGCTTCAACAGGGTAGATGAGAATTTTTTTTAAGAGATTCTAAGAGATTTTTTAAGAGATATTAAGAACAAAAGAGTAACGACGAGTGAGAAATAGGGATCAACATTGTCGTCCCTGTGTCGAGCTGCAGGAGATCAAGCAGGTGTTGAAAGAATACTTTTCAGCTGTTTTTTACTGAGAAGAAGGTCATAGAAGCAAAGAAATTGAGGAAAAAAAAATCTCTACCAATGCCAATTTTTTCATGCAGAGGGTGCTGTCTGATGAATCTGTCGAGGTGAGTATAATGGTGGTTTAAAAGGCATTTAGACAGGTACGCAGATAGGAAAGGTTTAGGGGATGTGGGCCAAGTGTGTGCCCTTCCCAAAGGGATAGGCTCAGTGTAATGAGGGCCTCAGATCAGGTGCTGTGGGCCTACGAGAGGGCACTTTGTTGGTTTGCTTTTGCTACCAGTGGACTTGGACTAGCTCAATAATAAAACATGGTCAACATGGATGGGCTGGACCAAAGGATCTGCTTCCGTGGTCTATGACTGAGAAGATAGTAAAGACGGGTACATTCACAATTGTAAGAATAATCTGGGCGAGAATGAATTGCCAATGTATAGTAGGCTACAAACCAAGTGCTGATGTCCGGTATTTGTTTTAAGGTTTCTTGCTAATCGCCATGATCATGATGACGAGAAGGGCCTGTTCTTGTGCTATATGACAATGTTCAATCTACTGGACAGTAAGGATCTTTACCTTCTGTAACACTCCTGACACTTGGATTACCTGCAGCTAGCATCTCAGAGCACTGAAGAGGTACCACTAACCCTGTCTCCTCAGAATTCTTCGAGAGTGGATAGGGCAATTTACTGTTGGTAAACCAAATGCAGCATACTCACTGAGGCCAATACTCCAGGATTGAGGCCAGGAACACCCTGAAGACATACAGGTTTATAAGTTAATTGGCTTGGTATAATTGTAAATTGTCCCTTGTGTGTGTAGGATAGTGTTAGTGAGTGGGAATCAGTGGTCAGTGCAGGCTCGGTGGGCCGAAGGGCTTGTTTCCACACTGTATCTCCAAAACTAAGCTAAACTACACTCGGTCAGTTCTGGTGGGCTGAACAAATAATAACATTCACTGAATGATCCATGCACATATTCCACTAACGCTCTTTGTTGTTGTACTGCTTTTTGGAATTGTGCTCTTCTGTTTCTATTACCTGTTCTCATTCCTCCTTCCATAATGTAACAATTCATGCTTCATGGCTTCAAATTTCTGCCTCCTATTTGCCCTTGCCAAATGAGCAAAATTAAACGGATTCTTCTAAATGATAAATACTGAAGGTACAATTGGAGTTATGGAGCATAGAGGATAGCGGAGTCAGGGGGTATGGGGAGAAGGCAGGAACGAGGTACTGATTGAGAATGACCAGCCATGATCACATTGAATGGCGGTGCTGGCTCGAAGGGCCGGATGGCCTACTCCTGCACCTATTGTCTATTGTGTCGAAAGTGAAGGGGAGGCACTTTGAATGAATTAGTAATGAAAAGAAGTAATGTAATAAATGAGAGAATAGTGTCTCACTGCCTGATGAATTCAAAGATTATTTTACTGAAGCCTTTAACAGGATACCTTATTACTTGCAATTAATTAAAATATTCATGCAGACAAGAGGCTACATAATAATTATTTGGTCTTGCCATATTTTGAAGATGATGTAATAGCTTTCAAAGTCAAGGAATGATGGGAAGGCTTGAAAAGAAAGTTTAATTATCAAGCCAAATTTTATAGACATCACATTATAAATCCTCCAGCCAATGCCCAGCTGCGCCAGTCAAGGAAGAAAGAATTACTGTTGAATAACTATGTTTTGTACTCATTAACGTGAACAAAGGAAAATTAAACCCTTGATAACATGAAAGTATAAGCACCTCTGTTGCTTGGAGAAAACATTTGTCTCAACAGCAGCTTCTTATAAGGGGCCTTGGATGCTCAGTATGATACTCAGAATGGAGTTGCTGAGAACAAACCGAAACATTGCAGGGGAGTTTATTGATGGACAAAGTTACAAATGCCATGCGAATAGCAGACTTGCATGTTTGCATTATCTGCTGCTCAACTTGTTAGGTTGCAGATAAGACGATCACTGTCATCAGAAATTTGTCAAAATCTGGTCACTTTATTTGAATGTGAATCAAACTGGTTTTCCATTTATAATGCATGAAATATGGTTCATCAATAATTAAGTAGTGAAAAGCCAGTTGATTCTTTGATAACTCCAGTAACATCATGTCCACAGATGATTTTATCAAGCAAGAAGCTGCTGACAAACTCAGATTATTGATCATGCTTACAACTGCACAGTCCTTGTAACCATGGGTGGAGTGATGAAGATGACAAGACAGGTATGCTGATGGTTGTGAACCAGCAATTGCATTTGCAGTCAGTGTCAAGGAGAGATTAGCAACTACATAGTTAGTAGGACAAACGACTATCACAAAAAAGATTGTTACAAAAATATTCTCATCGGATTTATCCCTGTTAAAGAGAGAGAACACGGTCCTAATATTTTTTATGAGGCAGGTACATTTAAAAGACATTTAGGCAGGCACATGGAAAGGAAAGGTTGAGAGGGATATGGGCCAAATGCAGGTAAATGGGACTAGTGTAGATGGGCATCTTGTTTGGTTCAGAGTAGTTGGGCTGATGGATCTGTTTCATTGATGTATGACCTCAATACTCTGAAACTGTAGTGCTGAAAATTGCAGATAACCTACTCCAAAATCACAGCGACAATATTACAGTCAAAGTATATGAAACTGCAATAGAGGACACTTAAGTTTACATTTTCTTCAAATGTTTAAAATGAAAGTTTACACAGTATTTAAAGGAGGAACATTATGGAATATAACAGAAACTGTATTTCGAGTTGAAGTGCTTTAACTGCAGAATGAACAAAACTTGTATTTAGTGAGAGGTGATGGTGTGCAATGTTGAGGAAACTTGCTTTTGATGAAGATTTCAGCCCATATTAAAACAATATAACTTGTGAAACACTGACAAGATATGTTTTTTATTTGTTTGTTACTTCTTATGAATCTAAAGCAATTTGCAAATGTTATTATCGGTGGTAAGAAGCAAATTTTGTCTTTCATAATTCTGCAATGTCCAAATAGTCAAATAAAGCAAATCTGTAGATCATATTGTTCTTGGTTACAATAAGCAAGTGTTTTTGTGCGATTCAATATGTTAACATACAAACCACGCAAAAACAAAACAGATTCTTTACCAGGCAAGTCAAAAATGACATACATGATTCTTCCTGCACTATTAGCTAGTAAAACACCCACTGCCAAATAGCATTTCCCTCTTCCATCTACCTTGAATGGCATTTTTCTCAATAAATAGATATTTTGCTTGCAATCATTCAGTTAGAGTTCTGTGCTCAAGAACTCCAATATTAATGTCTCTGGGAGAAAGAGTGAAGCGTCAAAAAAAAAGCAGAGAAGGAGTGAATGGCAAAAAGAGAAATGGTGGGAGGTGAAGAGGAAATATACTTCCATTTAGATGGCGTCATTAACAACTTCAAGGGATCTTAAATCCATCAATAGTGAAGGGCAGTGCAATCACTCTGGTAATGTAGTAAATGCAACACCCAATTTACGCAAGACAAATTTCTACAACCAAACAATGAGATAATGAAATATTACAGATCATATGTAATGCTGTTTAAACAATACTGAGGCAAATCATCTGTTGATACCTACCTGCAGATAGGGCTTCAATAGGGTTATTCACATACATAGGCTGAAGTACACTCACATAGTGTCATCCCTGGGACACCTACTACTGTCAAATGGTGCAATGCCAATGTCTACAGATATTCCAGGTCTCGAGCTGAGAAATCTGTCCAGTCAGCTTGAGCCAGATGAAACCTTTTCCCATGCAGCAATCCCCAAAATGAATGGGTGACACTGACTGCTAGAAAAAGAGAGCTAGAGATTTTTATTTGATTTAAATACATTAAAATGTTTTTAATTGCATTCAGATGTATGTGCACTTTTAATCCTTCAACTTTCTTTAAAGAATTGAATATTGTTAACAGAACATGAATGATTTCAACAGTTTGTGACTGTCACATATTCACAAACATTTAATAACAGCTTTGACAGCCTGCTCACCAGCTGTCAAAGCAATTCCGTCAATGTAGCTAGTCACTGGGGGCAAACGAGGCACTGCTCTGACCATGTACCCTTGACATTCAAGGGCTTCATCACTGCCAAGTGCCCAGCCAACAATATCTTGCAGAGTTTGTAAGTGACCAAACTCAACTGGACCAGTGACACAAATACTGTGGTTACAAGAGCATGTCAGGAACTGGGTGTCCTTAGATTGCCCCAAACATTCATTCCCTCCATGACCAACATATAAAAGCTGCGCTGTGCACCATCTACAAAATGCATTGCAATTATTCACCTTACACCTATGTTTAAGTTTAAGGGGAAAAGATTTAATAGGAATCTGAGGGGTAACTTTTTCACACAAAGGATGATGGGTGTATGTAACAAGGTTGCCAGAGAAGGTAGTTGAGGCAGGGACTATCCCATCATTTAAGAAACAGTTAACAGGAACATGGATAGGACAGGTTTGGAGGGATATGTACCAAACGCAGGCAGGTGGAACTAGTGTAGCTGGAACATGTTGGCTGGTGTGGGTAAGTGAGCCGAATGGCCTGTTTCCACACTGTATCACTCTATGACTCTCTGTAACTCTATGACACCCAAACCTATGACCTCTTCTACTAAGGCTGAGGAATCTGAGCACATGGAATGACCACCATCAACAGGTTCCCCTCAAAGCTTTGTAAATTCATTGCCAGTAGATTCATTGCTGCTGAGTCCAAATCCTGGTATTTGTCACACATAAGTATCACCACCAGTTGGACTGCAAAGGTTCAAGAAGGCAATTCACCATCGCCTTCTCATGGCAAGTAATGATGATAAAATGAATGCAACCTTGTGAACAATGCTCTGATAAAAGAAAAAAACAATTTTAAAAATAACTTTTGGAAATGACTGCATTGCACTCTGTTGAAATGAGTGCAAGGGAGGAAATTCAGTGGAATGAGAAATTCTTATACTTCAGCCATCCTGATCAACTAGGAAAGTCAGTAAAGGAATAGCAGATAGTATTTAAGTCAGGCAAGTATGAAGTGATGCATTTTTGAAAGTTCATACCAGTCAAGACTTACACAGTGAATGCCAGGGTCGGAGAACTTCTAAGAGAGAACGATCTTGGGATACATTCATGGTTCCCTCAAAGTAGCGACACTGTTAGACAGAGTGTAGCACACATGCCTTCATCAGCCAAGACAAGAGATGGGGCATCATGTTACAGTTCAAGGCATTGGTGAGACCACACCTGGAATATTGTGTGTATCTTTGGTCAGGATGCTACAGGAAATATGTGATCAAGCTAGAGAGGGTGCATAAAAATATTCACAAGGATGTTGGTAGACCTGGAAAGCTTGAGTTATGAGGAGAGATACCGTTTTTTTTTCCTTGAAACAAAGGAGGGGCTGAGGGGTTATCTTATAGAGGTTTATGAAAATATGAGGGGCATGCATAGGATAGGTAATCACTGTCTATTTCCAAGGGCAGAGAAGCCTAAAACTACAGGGCATAATTTAAAGTTAGAGGGGAAAGTTTTGAGGAAACATGAGGGTTTTCCCACAGTGGATGGTGGATATATGGAACAAGCTGCCAGATGGGGTGGTAGAAGTGGGTACAAATGGAACATTTAAAAGATATGGGGATGTACATGGATAGGAAATGGTTAAAAGGATCACGGTCAGAGGGAGACACATGGAAATACTGCAGATAGGCACATTGATCCATATGGACTACCTGGGCAAAGAGTACGTTTCCATGCTGTTCAATTCAATGACTATGATTTATCTGGACCTTTGTATCCTTGTGAATAAAGTTGAGCATTGGAAGTACACAGAAATGAAAAGGAAATAACAGGAGGCAGCAAGTGAAACAACATTAAGTAGTAAGTGTTTCACACCTGCAATAAATTACATTGTCCGGTTGAGTATTATACCCCTTCCTTTTAAAGATAACAAATGCATCCTTGAAGTAGACAAGAGCATTCACACACCTTATGACATATATCACAGAACTACATACGTGCAATGCCTGTATTATTACTTTGAATGAACAAGAATGGGTACAAGTGACTCAGTATAGGTTAATTTATATTATATTTCAATTGTTTAAATTTACTTAAATGTTTCAATATTTTAATTGCTTTGAGTTTTCCTTCAATTTGTAAGGATATTTGCAGTTTTAAAATTTTAATAATATGAACAGTTTTGCCAATGTTTGATTAGTTTTCTGATTACAATATTCTATTTTGTGTCCAGAAGCGAGATGAGATGTTGTTCCCCAAGCAAACATTGGGCTTTGTCATTATGATGCAGGGAACAATAGATAAGTCAGTATAGGAGGGAGATAGAAAACTAGTGTTAGACAACAGGGAGCTTTGTGTCACCCCTGCCGAATGAATGCAGGTGCTGCACAAAGCAGTCACCCAATCTGCATTTGGGTTCTCCAATGTAAAGAGCACCAAATATAGAAGATAATTTTAGTAGAAGTGCGTGTGAATTGCTATTTCACTCAGAAAAGATTGATTGCGTTTCTGGAAAATGCGAAAGGATGGTAAAAAGATTGATGGCAGCTCTTGGGATTGGATGGCGAGAACAAAGGAACTCTTTCCTTGCTCTGACTAGGGAGGGAATGAGAGCAGGGATGTGCGACATAGATCAGATTTCAGATTGATCAATGTTTCCTTCACCCGCACTCATTTTTTCCAGATCAAAGGTGCAGCTATACGAACCTGCAATATGAGGGGTTACCCTCATATTAATCTGGGAGCACAGTACTTGCAAAAATGATTAAACTCTGACTAGCATCACTAGGCACACTAAATCAATTGATGGGGGTATCACAAAAGATCCCCTACACTAGAAGGCAGCCGTGGCCCTCAAACACACTCTCTTTCCAACCTGCAGATAAGGCAAGAACAATCTTTGCTGTGATTCAAATTAAAATAAAGTACAAATCAATATTACTCCTAAAAACAATAGGCACTTTCTCATCTCCATCTTCTCTTGGTTGATTGGTTGAATTTGATTGAATGAATTGATTGTATGATACAGCATGGAAAAAGGCACATCAGCCCATCGAATCAATATTGATGATTGATCACCCAATTACACTAGTTCAATTTTATCTTATTGTCCCATCCACTTCATACTTACTCGGCCAATTTATAGAGGCCAATTAGCCTGCAAACGTGTACAAACAGAATGCTTGTGTTCGGTCCTCCAAGGCCTACTGGGTCTTCCGGTTGCTAACCATTTTAATTCCCCTTCCTATTCCTACACTGCTTTTCTGCCCTGAGCCTCCTCCATTGCCAGAATGAGGCCATAAGTTTAGTTTAGTTTAGTTTAGAGATACAGCATGGAAACAGGCCCTTTCGGCCCACCGGGTCCACGCCGACCAGCGATCCCCGCACATTAACACTATCCTATACCCACTAGGGACAATTTTTACAATTATCAAGCCAATTAACCCACATACCTGTACGTCTTTGGAGTGTGGGAGGAAACCAAAGATCTCGGAGATAACCCACGCAGGTCCCAGGGAGAACGTACAAACTCCTATAGGCAGCACCCCGTAGTCGGGATCGAACCCGGGTCTCCGGCGCTGCATTCGCTGTAAGGCAGCAACTCTACCGTTGCGCCACCATGCCGCAGACTGGAGGAACAGCACTTCATATTCTGCTTGGGTAGCTTATAACCAAATGCTACGAATGTTAAATGCTCCATTTAGAGGAAACCACTAACTAATCCTACCCCTCTTTTCTCCCCCACACCACCTCTCATCACCCCCCTTCTCCCCTGGTCTCCATCTAAACTCCCACCTATTTCTCCCCTCCAACCCCCCCCCCCCCTCCCCTCGCTACTATCCTCCCCTTAGCCTCACAGTCCTCAACTCTTCAAGCCTGTCTCATACCTATTGTTCTTATATTTGGCCTTTGTTCCAACCATCCACCTCTCAAAATATCTCATTTGCTTGTGTCAACCTTTTACCTGCAATGCTTTGTCCTTCCCCTCCCTATTCCAGCTTTCTTCATCTTCCCTGCAATCAGTCTGAAGAAGGGTCTCAACCAGAATCCTCACCTATCCATGTTCTCCAGAGATGCTACCTGATCTGCTGAGTTCGTCCAGCACTTTGTGACCTTTTAACCTACATGTATTTGGGATGTGGGATGAACCAGAGCACCCTGAGGAAATCCACATGGTCAGTAGGAGAATGTGCAAATTCTCACAGACAGCATCTGAGGTTGGGATCGAATCCAAGTCTCAGATGCTGTAAGATAGCAGCTCTACCAGCTGCGCCATTGTGCCAGCCCTGTGCCACTGTATCACTCCTTATTTTGAGAGAAGCATAGATTGGTATGCTGAACTTTTTATAATTTGAAGTATTCCACAAAGTTGGAAAGCAATTCAGATCAATTATTGCTACAAGGCTTTGCATTTCACTCTGTACTTTTCGGATGTTATTAGCACAATGCGTCGGAGTATCGCATTGAAATAACTAACATGGATGTGTCTATAGGTCACTTATGAGTAACCCCACCCACCTTAGTTTTATCGGTGAAGGTCGGCATTGTATCTGATTAACAGAAAACTTTTTCTTGCTATACACAAATAGAGGAACACTATGTTAGATTTGTGGCTATCAAAAGATAGAACTATTTATATTACAGGGTTTTTTTTAATTCATTCTTATAAATGACATTTTTCACAGACCTTGAACAAATATGTTCACAATTTTTTATCCACTTCCAAAACACATATTTTCTTTCTGATCTGTCCATGTTATTGAGGTCAATTAAAACCAAAGTGATGGGAATTTGGAAGAATAATGCAACACCTCAATGGAAAGTCATGGTCAACAGAAAAATCCTGCCTGTCTCACAGATAAAGTCAACCTGGTATCTCGCCCAGTAGATTTTATGCAATAGCAAGAGCATATGGTTAAGAAAGAAAAACATTGTATCTATTTAATTTCTTAGTAATTTTATCAACAAATATCTTTCACATTTCTGGTTTCTGATAGTACTTTTTGTCTTCAATCCACCGCAGGTGAAGGATGAAAGGCAACCAAGGAGAACAAGGATGGCAGAGTACCACAATTAGGTCATAAAGTCATAAGGGATAGGAGCAGAATTAGGTCATTTGGCCCATCACGTCTACTCCGTCATTCACTCATGGCTGAACTATCTCTCCCTCATAACCCCATTTTCCTGCCTTAGATTTAGATTTAGAGATACAGCGCAGAAACAGGCCCACCGGGTCCGTGCCGCCCAGCGATCCCCGCACACACTAACATTATCCTACACCCACTAGGGACAAATTTGTAATTAATTTTTAATTTAAAAAAAATTGCCTAACCAATTAACCTACATACCTGTATGTCTTTGGAGTGTGTGAGGAAACCGAAGATCTCGAAGAAAACCCACGCAGGTCACAGGGAGAACGTACAAACTCCGTACAGACGGCTCCCGTAGTCAGGATCGAACCTGAGTCTCCGGTGTAGGATGTTTCCATCAGTGGGAGAGTCTAAGACTAAAGGTCATAGCCTCAGAATTAAAGGACGTTCTTTTAGGAAGGAGATGATGAGGAATTTATTTCGTCAGAGGATGGTGAATCTATGGAATTCTTTCCCACAGAAATCTGTGGAGGACAAGTCAGTGGATGTATTTAAGGCAGAGATAGATAGATTCTTGATTACTACAGGTGTCAGAGGTTGTGGGGAGAAGGCAGGAGAATGGGTTTAGGAGGGAGAGATAGATCAGCCATGATTGAATGGCGGAGTAGACTTGATGGGCCGAAAGGATTAATTCTGCTCCTATCACATGGTCTTATGATCTTATGATGCAGTATTAATTGATTCTTGAGTTTACATATTCCGCATCAAAATAGACATTTTATATCCTCCTGGGTTCGTAAATATTGAAACTGATCATATTATTTTTCCTCACAAAATGTTGGAGTAACTCAGCAGGTCAGGCAGCATCTCAGGAGAGAAGGAATGGGTGACGTTTCGGGTCGAGACCCTTCTTCAGACATACTATTTTTCCTAATCTGAGACGAGAAAAAAACCGCATTGCAAACTATATATAAAATTTTAAATGCATCCTGAATGGATACGGTATCCCAAAGATTGGAGTTTAATTGGTTTGGCAATATAACTGCGGAAAGTGCTCCATATCCCATATACAGTATTTTGCTAAAAGCTGCCGCATACTGTTTAAACTGTATAAAGACTCAACACAGCCATCTCCCTCCCCCCTGACGTCAGTCTGAAGAAGGGTCTCGGCCCGGAATGTCACCCATTCCTTCTCGTCTGTCCCGCTGAGTTACTCCAGCATTTTATGAAAATTCTTTGATTTAAACCAGCATCTGCAGTTCCTTCATAGACACAAAATCATCTCAACTCTACAATATAAAAAAAAACAATCTATGGTTTTCATTCTCCCCAGTATTAATTAGTTAATAATCCTAATTGATTTCATATTCTTGACGTGTATTCATTTGAATTTCACAAAGGACTGTTATACATTTCTTTATTTAAGAAACTGCAGTCAATGTCTTCTAATCAAATTGACATGTAATTTCCTCAAAAAACAGACAAGAATTTCTCCTTCTAAAGTTATGACTCACATTCAGATTAGTTTATTATCATATATGCCTGTGCAATGAAATTCCTTGTTCACATGAAACTCACAGAGTAAACAATCTTAAGGCAACAATGACAAATACAATAATAAATCCAATAAGTGTAAAACAGCAGAATGGTGCAAGATTGTAAAGAATAGTGAAGTAGTACAAAAAATGTTAAACTACAATAACAAAACAAAAAAGAGGTAGATTTAAGAGTAGTAATACGTGGCAGCACTTCCAGGAAGGGGGCATGAAATAAGTCTGATAGCAGTTGTGAAGAAGCTGTTCTTAAGGTTGGATGACTGGGCTTTAAAGTTCCTGTGTTTTCCCAATGCAAAGCGCAATGACGATGGACTGAAAGAAGGTGACGATGGACTGAAAGAAGGTGACATGCGCTGAGTTGTATTCACACTTTTTCCAGAGTCAGGCGGCCTGCGAGAAGAACAGTTGCCATACTAGGCTGAGATGGATCCCATCAAAATACTTTTAAAAGTACATCTGTCAAAGTCCGAGAAACGCCATGTGGACATGCCAAATCTTCTTAGATGTCCAGGAAAGTAAATACTCTGACGTGCCTTCTTTATCAATAGACAATAGACAATAGACAATAGACAATAGGTGCAGGAGTAGGCCATTCAGCCCTTCGAGCCAGCACCGCCATTCAATGCGATCATGGCTGATCACTCTCAATCAGTACCCCGTTCCTGCCTTCTCCCCATACCCCCTACCCCGCTATCCTTAAGAGCTCTATCCAGCTCTCTCTTGAAAGCATCCAACGAACTGGCCTCCACTGCCTTCTGAGGCAGAGAATTCCACACCTTCACCACCCTCTGACTGAAAAAGTTCTTCCTCATCTCCGTTCTAAATGGCCTACCCCGTCAGTGCAATGAGACCGAGTTAGATTGCTGGTGATGTGGATGGTCATAAGGGCATAAGGAATAGGAGTAGAATTAGGCCATTTGGCCCATCATGTCTACTCCGCCATTCAATCATGGCTGATCTATCTCTCCCTCCTAACCCCCATTCTCCTGCCATGCCCCATAACCTCTGACACCTGTACTAATCAAGAATCTATCTATCTCTGCCTCTGTCCAGGAACTTAATGTTGTCAACTATTTCTACAGCAGCTCTGCTGATGGGGATAGAGTTGTGTTGACCCCTCACTGAACTTTATCAACAACCAATTATTTTGTCTTACTGGGATTAAGGTCTAGTTTTTTGTCCTGACACGTTTCCCACCTCCTTCTTGTACTTTGTCCCATCTTTGTTGTTGATCCAGATTCCAACAATGGTATCATCAGCAAACTTAAAGATCAAGTTGCCGCAATACCTGGCCACTGAATACTGTGCAGCCATGGGTGCACAGGGAGTAGAGCACAGACCAGAGCGCGCAAACCTGAGGAGCATCAATGTTGGCGGTTAGGGTGGCAGAAATGTTATGACCATTTCTATCTGACTGAGGTCTGTCAGTCAGGAAGTCCAGAAATTGCTTCGTCATTGGTGACATGCCAAATTCTTTAGTCTTCTGAGGAATAAAAGATGTTGGTGTGTATTCTTGGCCAATCTTTCAAAGCACTTCATTCTGGAGCTATTGGACAGTAATCATTGGGATGGGGATTGGAATGATGAGGGTTCCAATGAAGCAGATGGAGACAATAAACTGTTGAAGTGAGAGGTTGAAGATGTTGGCAAAGACTGAGGCCAGTTGATTTGCACATGATTTCAGAACCCATCCAGGGAGTCCCCCCCCCCCCAAGCCACCTGCTTTCCTTCAAGATGGACACAAAATGCTGGAGTAATGCTTCAGCATGGAGGAAAATGCTGAAGGATCTCAACCTAAAATGTCACTCACTCCTTCTCTCCAGAGATGCTGCCTGTCCCGCTGAGTTACTCCAGCATTTTGTGTCCGTCTTCAGTTTTAACCAGCAATTGCAGTTCCTTCCTACACTTTGCTTTCCTTCAAGAGTGTTTACCCTCATTAAAGAAGATCTGACTTCAGCCACCGAGAAGCGTGGACAGAGCCAGTAGGCACTGGAGAGAGGTACCAAGAGGACCTTTGTTTGCCCATTCAAAATGAGTATAAAATACATTGATTTCATCCAGTAAAAATGCATTGTTGCCAGAGAGCACCCCAGATTTTCACTTAAAACCTGGTGATGGTACTCAGGCCCTGTCACAATGGGATGGCATCGCCCGGAATTGAGCCACTAGCTTGTTTTAGAATTGTCTCTTGTCATCCATGATAGACTTGCAGGGACATATTTGGCCTTCTTGTACAGTGCAGGATCATCCTTTTTGAAAGCCAAGGATTTGGACTTTAGATGAGAGTGAATCACCTAAGCTTCACCCAAGGTTTTCTGCATAGGATAGATCCTAATTGTCATGGTTAATATTTATCTCTTAATTCATTATATATTTTTTAAATTGCTTGCTCAGTATCACATTGTTTGTGGTGGATGCTGTTTACAAATTGGGTGCCATTATACACAAAATAATAACCCCAACAGCTGCTGACGACATTCTACCACTGCACCATAGAGAGCATTCTAACACATGGCATCCCTGTGTGGTATCTCAGCTGCACGGAGACAGAGAGGAAAGTTCTTCAGCGGGTAGTCCATAGAGCTCAGAGGACCATCGGAACACAGCTACCAGCCTTGGAGGGCATCTATAACACACAATGCCTCAGAAAAGCCACCAGCATCCACAAAGACTCTTCACACCCCTGCAACAGTCTGTTCGAACTTCTACCATCGGGCAAACGATACATGGCCTTCTACGCCCGCACCTCCAGACTCAGGAACAGCTTCATCCCCAGGGCCATAGCTGCTATGAACCAGTCCTGTTGAGCCGGATGGTCACATCGCACAGTGAACCAGCACAGATCTACTTGCACTTTATTCTTTTTTAAAACTGTTACAATTTGCTTCATTGGGTGTTTAAATTAATACTGACCAGCTAATTAATTTATTGCATCGTATGGGAGGCGCATTCCCAATCTCGTTGTACCCCTGTACAATGACAATAAAGATATATTGTATTGTATTGTATGTTTCCTTGTGTCATCAGCATTTTCTCTTCAAGAAGTATTTCCTTGGCAACAAAATACATTGGGACATCCTGACATCATGAAGATGACAAAAAAAATCTTGTTCATTTATTTTTTTAAAGATGTCTTCTCAAGTCTTTTTTTTAAATATTGATGATGAAGAAATCTTGTTGCAGGGTCAGATTATCTCCACCTCAAAATATTTTAAGAAGAGTACTTTGTTGCCTGGTTCTAATCAGGGTTGATTATGTTATGCTTATTAAAGAGCAGCAAAGGAGTTATGGAGAGAAAACTGTTCAAACATCAAATTGAATAATTTTCCCTTACCAACAGAAATTCATTTGTTAAATAGTTATATTAAATAAAATCGCACATTAATTTTACATTCTATTTTTTACTTCAAGGTGTAATTCACGTGAATTTACAAATGACTGGGAACATGTCTATGTTTAATGCCTTAAATTGGAAGATCACCCAAAAGGGACCTATTGTCACCAAGTTTCTCAGGTTATAAAAATGCTAATGTGAAAAAGATTTCATCAAACACAACAAGATTAACTGTCTATTGAAGCTCAGGAATGGTGTGTAAAGGAAATATTTCAACCCATAATTAGTTTCTCGCAATCATGATATTTTCAGCCTTCACATATTTATCAACAGCTGCAGGCTTTCACATAATATATTATGATGACATTGGTCAATATTGCAGAGGACAAATATTCAGTCATCCATCCAGTCCACACTGGCATTTATACGCCACTCTCACTTTCTCCAATCTTTATCATCTACATCTATCAGGGTAACCTTCTTTATCCTTCTCATTGAGGCAGTGCAGTGTAGGTTCACAAGATTGATCCCTGGGATGTCATATGAGGAAAGATTGAAAAGACTAGGCTTGTATTCACTGAAGTTTAGATGGATGAGAGGGGATCTTATTGAAACATATAAAATTATAAAAGGATTGGACAAGCTAGATGCAGGAAATATGTTCCCAATGTTGGGGGAGTCCAGAACCAGGGGACACAGTCATAGAATAAAGGGGAGACCATTTAAAACTGAGATGAGAAAATATTTTTTCACCCAGAGAGATGTAAATTTGTGAAATTCTCTGCCACAGAGGGCAGTGGAAGCCAAATCACTGGATGGATTTAAGAGAGCGTTAGATAGAGCTCTAGGGGCTAGTGGAATCAAGGGATATGGGGAGAAGGCAGGCACGGGTTATTGATTGTGGACGATCAGCCATGATTACAATGAATGGCGGTGCTGGCTCGAAGGGCCGAATGGCCTCCTCCTGCACCTATTTTCTATGTTTCTATGTTTCACATAATTGTCCAGCCTTCCACACCCTGAAAGAGCAAGTTCCACATTTTCACACTTCCCACTGGATCGATCCCCTGCCCCCTAACTGATCCACCTCCCTCACTCGGCATTTCTCATCTGCCACCATCCCTCCTCATTCAGCTCCATTCTTCACTTTTCTTTCCTATCAGATTCCAAAAGCTATAACCTTTTGTTCTCCACTGATCATCTCCTTGCCTCTTCGCTATCTCCACCCTTCCCTCTCCCACCTGACATTGTTAATCAACACATTTCATTCAGCAACCCATTTGCCCACCCTCTCCCATCAATCTCTTTATACTGATTTCTTCTGATCTACTCTTTCAATCTACATGAAAGGTCTCGACTGGCGACTATCCATTTCCTTCTACTGACCCGTTGAGTTCCTTCAGCTACTCGCCTTCCTTTACTCCAGTTTCCAGTATCTGCAGTTTCTTGGGCCTCAATTTTATTACTGCATTGCAAAGTCTCTTCATGGTATGCTTTCTTTAAAGAAATTAGCGTCCTCTCTTCAAGGGGATTTCTGAGATACCCTCTCTCATTCTGTGATTTCTACTGCTCTCCAACTCTTCAACCCGATTTTCACTCAGGACCACAACGGCAGCCACACATACTTTCCCAGCACTTGACTTTGCTGCTTTCTTCTCTCGCATGGCTTTCAACTCTGTTCCAGGGCTCCCTAGTTTAGTTGCCAGGATCTCAGGTGTCTTCATTCCATTCATTACTTCTCTCAACTGTTTTCCTTGTCTTCCCCTGCTGCTAATCTACATGAGACATACTCTGGATATCTACCCTATCTATGCCACTCAATTTTATTTATCTCTTCATGTCACCTCTCAGCTTTCTTTGGGGTTGGGAGGGTGGGAGAGATGAACAAATAGATAAGAAAAACCTGGTCGATGACCAAACATGTGTGGGAGGAAGAATAGAGGGTGTAGGTTACCTGAAATCTGAAAATTCAATATTCATAACGTTGGGTTGTCTGCTACCCAAGTAATAAAAAACGTTGTTCTTCCGGTTTGCATTTGGACTCTCTATAGCAATCTGAAGGCCGAGAAAATACAGATCAATGTAGGAGTGAGAATAAAAGCAAAATTACATACATTCAAGAGTTCAAGATCGCTGTGGTGCATAGTGCAGATGCTCTGCAAAGCAGTCGCCTAGTCTATACTTAGTTTCACAGATGTGGAGAAAGCTACATCATGGGTACTTATTGCAGCAGACCAGGTTCGAAGACTGAACTAGTGAACTTCTGTCACTAACTGAGGTTTGGTATGGATTTGCATTACAATAAGATACGATACAATAGAACTTTATTTATCCCAGGAGGGAAATTGATCTGCCAACAGTAATTTAAAAACAAAAACATAAATGACATGAAACATAAAATTAAAGTGACGAGTGGAAAGGATTGGGGATGTGCAAGGATTGGAGGGTGGGGGAAGGGGGAGTTGGTCTCAGTCTCAGTCTACCCCATGACAGAAGGAGGATGAGTTGCACGATTTGATAGCCACAGGAAAGAATTACTCCCCTATTTTCTGATTCTATCCCTCTGTTGAGCTTCAATTCGCCAATTTTGCTAATTGTGTAAGATTGTTCATGTCATCTGTAATTTCTAGCAGTTCTAGATGCTGACTACCGTAAAATTTCAGAAGAGAAATAAAAGCATGTTAAAATATGTTAAAGTAGACATTTTTCAAGCAAACTTAATTCTTATCTTTTCTGTTTTGTATCTTTACTTAATCCTCAACTGTAAATGAATTGGTCAATTTCAGCACATGTACTCGACCCTATTCAATGAAGTCAATCGAATGAATGTTGGAAGATGAGCACAACACGTTGATGGTATTATATTCTGTCTCTTATGCTGACTATAATTTTTGGTCAACTACATTTTATCTTAAATAAATATACTGCACGATTTGAAATTGAATTGAATTGAATTATAGAATTACATATATTACTCTGATTTTAATATATATTTACATAAATCTGTTTTAAACAAAGTTTCACACAAAGTCTGGTGAGATCTAATGGAGAAGTGATCAAAGGCTTGATTAAAAAGCTGCTTATAAGAATCTTAAGGAAGTGGAGAAAGTGAGGTAATTATAGAGCTTGCACATTCGTAGCTGAAGGCATGACTGGCAATGAAGGAATGAGTATCTGGGATGTACAAGAGGCTATATTTGGAGGAGCCCAGAGATTTCAAAAGGTTGTTGAGCTGGAAGTGGTTGAAATGGGAAGAGGTCACGGAGTGATTTGTAAAGAAGGCCAAATAATTAAAATCAAAGCATTGCTTCTTTAGAACCAATAAGTTGCGAGACAAATGGTAACTGGTAAGAAATAGTATGCAGACAGCAGAGCATAAGTTTATTTAAGGTGAAAGATGGTACAATACCCATCAGAAAGTCAAATGAAAAGTAAAATTAGCATTGGTTATTATTGTCACATGTATTAAGATATAGTGAATAACGTTGTTTTGCATGCTTTCCAGGTAAATCAGCAAACACCAATCCAGGTTATCGGCAAACACCAGGAGACATTTTTTTTTACGAGCAGCTTGCTAATACCAAATTGGAGGGAGACAGAGGCGATGGTGGTCATTCAGGAATAAAGCACTAAAGATAAATCATTGTCGAAATGAATGGGAGAAAGGGAACCAAAAAGGTCAATTCCTTAGCTGGACACCAAAGGAGAAACACTAGAAAATGATATCTAACTCACCAAATCAAAGGTTACACACAGATGATCAATGCTCTGATGGACAGTTACCATGGTCACAGTAACATAGGATATAATTTGTGATTTTGAAAAAGACATTTCAGCACGGCAGGAGTAGTAAGCATCAAAATGGATGTATTTATAAATGGTTGAACACTGTGCATGACTAACACCACTTAAATTAGTCTCTGCACCATTTCTAAAGTTGCTTTAAAGTGACGACCGCAATTTCTGTGTCTTTGTAGTTTATACGTAACTTCTGTAAATGACCTAATTTACTGTTATGGGAGGGTGTGAACCAATAAAAAAACTGGAATCCATCCCAATTAAAAAAATTATCTACTACATAATCAGAAGTGCTTCAGAATCACAAAATGCTGGAGTAACTCAGTGGGACAGGCAGCATCTCTGAATAGAAGGAATGGGCGACTTTTCTGGTCGTGACCCTTCTTCAGACTGGGGGTCAGATTATGAGGAGCCAGGCAATGAATGAGGGATGAACAGAAAATGGTGGGTTTCTGGCAGTTTGCTGAGGCAAGAAGGAGTGATCAGGCAAATGAATGACAGTTCATGCAAAAGTCAAGAGTCTAGAGTGTTTTATTGTCATGTGTCCCAGATAGAACAATTGAATTCTTACTTGCAGCAGCACAACAGAATATGTAAGCATAGCAGATCATGAAAGATAAACAACTTTCAGATTTTGGTGAAAATACAGTTGAAATGGAGCACATTAACTAATGGTGAAACAGACCTCAGCCTCCCAGATGAGACTGACGTCAAGGTTCTTTAAATCTTCCTATTTGGGGTGTCTCCATATGCAACCAACTCTAGTGCGTAGAATACTTAATATCAATTACAGCATAAGATATTTACTCTTACCTGAAATCAGCCCTCCAAGCCGAAAGGTTTTACACACAATCTCAGTATTAAACAAAGAGGATACATGCTGGATGAAGCTCTGAACTATAGACTATTGTTGTTATTGTTGCACTGACTTGGGAGTCAGGTACTGCATACAACTGCTGCAATGGGCAGTGTTTCTGCATTTCACCCATTTTTAAAAAATGTTAATGGTGCTCTCATTAGCCTATAATGGGTGACAATATCAAAAAACACACAAAGTATGCAATAGTCCAAAAGCTTTTTTTGCATTGTGTGAAGTCAATTATTTTCAGAATGACAGGGCCTTCAGAATCAGACAGGGTTGAGAGAGATCCATTTATTTTAGGCATTAGTTCATAGAAATTTACAATACAGAAGTAGGCTATTTCATTCATTGTATCCATGCCAGCCTAAAATGAACCTGATCAGGTTACTTGTATGTCCCAGCCCCTGGTCTATTGCTTATTAATTATAGCTGTTCAGTTGTTCATCCAGATACTGTTTAAGGGTGATGAAGATTTCTGCATCCACCAAATTCTCAGCCAGTGAGTTGCAGACCTCGATTAAACCTTGGGGTAAAATATTTTCTCAACTCCCCTCTATTCCTTCTACCAATTAAATTAGGTCCCCTGAGTTTCTGCCCATTCCGTCAGGAAAAATGGATTCTTCCTTTCTAAGACCTTCATAATTTTGTACATCTTAATGAGCTTCTTCGCATTCCACTTTGTTCCAAAGGAAACAACCCCATACATGACAGCGTTTTCTTATAATATCCTCATAAAACACACGGCCGTCTCCAGTGCATCACAACTATCCAAGCATGTCGGAACCAAGGAAGTTCATACACAACTTCATTGCTCTTACTTCATTGCCCTTACTCATGACTGATCCTACAAAGACATGTATGCCTTATACCTTATTTTTGATGTCCTTGGGATGCATGGACAAGAATGCCAAGATCTTATTTTAAGATGAAATGCATGCGTAAGTCACAAATATTTACAAACATTTAGTTCAGAGTAGATTTTGATGGCCTAACAACATTCAACAGAAGCTATGAATGGCACTGTTACTTATGGAATAAAATGACTTAAAATCTCTGATACCTTTATTAATTATCGATGATGTATTTCATGTTTGAGGGTCGGAAAAATATTCAGCCCACGAATCTGTATGTCTCTACAAACTATCCCTTCAGGGTTACAAAATACAAACGTATGAGCTTTATGTGAACAGGAAACAGACTGAGTTCAGTCATTTGTCTCGATGTTATTTTACAATCATAATCCTCCCCAGATTTTTTTTTGAATGAAGACACACAAACAAAGCAAAACTCAACATCAATATAGTTTCATCAAGTGTAAAGTCCGTGTTCTACAGTTAAATGGAATGATGAACCTAGAATTATTATCACTTCATTTGGAACTCTTGCAGAGAGGCTCTCGAGGATAAACAGACATCCGCACTGCTATAGCCAATTTAAATTTGTATTGATGCCGTTGGTCTGCTATGGTGCTCAAGCAACAGATGACAAACCACAGTGATTGCCAAAATATAAATGGTGCTCAAGGTGAGGATTATGCTTTGTAAATAAAATCAATACATTCTTAATTAAACAATTTACCGCAGTGTATTTTTAGAACTGCTTATCTTTTTACAACTGAAAATGTAGCTTTATTATCATTCCTCATTGGTAACAATGGGCCGAATATACCACAAAGTATTACAGAGATTAGCATCGATGAGCAAAAGCACAGAATCTAGCAATAGCCTAATTTCAATTTCAGGGAAGAATACTTTCCAAAAGCACTTGCAGATGGTGTCAATAACCACAAAACAGATGGTGGCTCAATTGGAGAAATTAATGACTGTACCCTGTCATCCTTGGTTATTTACACACTGAATATATTGAGGTAGAGGACACTTCTAGAGAATCCAAAGCCAAATATCACCTTTGGCATGTCATCAACAATTATGACTATATTTGATGTTGTTGCCTCTTTGAACATTACCAATCCCCTTTGATACATGTGCATGTCATAATAAGTAATCATGGCTAGAATGCCCTTGCAAAGGCAGAGAAGAAAGCATGTATCTGGTAAACAAAGTAATCCTGAATGTTCTTGTTACTTTTGGAGTACCGAGAAGAAATAGGAGGTGAGTTTTGAAAGAAACCTAATTAGAGGCACAACGGGGCACAATGATTAATTCATCTAGGACCTATAACAGTAATACACTGGTCGCATTAGACCCTTTACAGAGGAACTTTTAGTGCTCTTAGGAATGGTATACATGATACAAAATACAGCAATTGTACCCTACATCTTCAGGTCCAGCCACCACGCTGAAAGTAACATTGGTATGCTGATTCAAAGTAAAATTATGCACTGAATTGCTGATAACATGCTTGATGCCTGGATAGAGAAAAGATTGAAGTAGCCAATTACCCCTGCTACAGTCTGAGAGAAACCAACAACACACCAATTCAGCTCTACAATCCGCTCCTGCAAAAGTTGGCTCTAATTCCAGGACAAACAGATTGCACAACTTCTTATCCCCACACAAGGGATTGCTGATTAGTATGAAAGATTGTAAATATGGAAGTGTGGGCTTCAGTTATTTCATGCCAGATGCTTTCCATCAGCTTAAGTTCTCATCTTCTTCTTCCATGCAGAAGAGAAAGGAGAAATCAAAATAAAGTACCAATGTTTTGTGAGGTCAAACATCTCTAAAGGGACAAAAAAAGTAACAGATGTAAGCCCAAATCCAATGGGAAGATTGAAAAGAGTAAACAAAATTTTTAGATAAGCGTTAGATGTTGACGATGTCCTTTAACAGCACATTTGACTGTTGGCAGCTGCCAAGTGACTCTGAAGCATCTTTTATACAGGTGCTCATTTTGCAAGGGAATAGACCACTGAATACTAAAACTTCATTTCAATATAATTTGCATGTAATAATGATTATCTCAGCAGATGCTACTCAGCAGAATCATGCTCCCAGGAAAATCAGAACAAATTATTTTACCAAAGGGGAATTAGTGACTCACTCCATCTTGCAACCATCCTGAATCTATCTAGACATGAAATGGAAGTCAAGGCCAAGTCCAAGTATTTAAATCCTTGTGGTACGAATTATCTTTTATTACCAGTTCCTGTACTTAATATGGCTGTAGTGGAGGTTACAAGTTCATGATTTTCATATTTACAACTCCATACACATATTCACCCTTGTGATTTCACCAGAGATTGGGTTTTCAATTTTAACCACAGTAATAGATCAGAGCAAAATTTACCACAGTCAGACGGCTCTTCATACCGAGATCAACCATGATCGCCATGGTAGATTCATTGCTTTTGCTCCGAATAATTTATTTCTTCCTACCATGCCTCTATTCTTGTTCATGTTTTGTTTATTCCCGTTTACAGCCAAGGCACCTCTAATGCCCTTAGCTCTTGGACAGTTTCCAGTTTCATGCTCTAAATTAATTCACCTTCCCCATGGACAGGTAGTTCTTTTATACTTCCATCGTACGCCATAATAGCCACCAGCCTCAAACAAAGGCCCAAACAGTTCCCTGTCAGCATCACTCTTTTTTGTCTGGCTGAAGTCCTTCTTATAACTTCTCCTTCATCTCCATTTCCCTGGGGAGGGAATGATAGGGTGAATAAGGGAAAGGGCAAGGACTAAACAAGGGAAGACACGCTGGTGGACTGGTGAAGGGATGGAGATCAAATGCCATGAAAAGGTTTGGGCAAGGAATTAAAGAGTACTGAAGGAGAGAGGCTCTTAAATTAGATCAGGATTAGCGGAGAGGGATGGGAGAATGGAATAATGGAGGAACTTGCTGTAAGGTGGATTGAAATGGAGATCTTCTTTGCAATGATCCAGGTACCACAAAGATACCATTGCCTGTGCTGCTCGGTAAAAAGCACCATAAAAGATTTAAGTCGCTGCCTAATTTGGATACCGACATTTTGGTTTCATACTTAAATGCATCCAAACTACATTGCAGATTACTGTAAAAAAAATGTGTTTTGGTACCACACATTTTTACTCTTCAGTACCTTAATTTACCATATCAAATCACCTTTTCTCCCTTTTACATTGGGTGAATAAAGTATAATCATTTCTTTTAAAGTTGAAAGATCAATAAATTTGGTGATGAATCTTCAGGACCAGGCATCTCCCATTCCAAAATGTTAAAGAAAATAGGTGAAAGCTGCAGATACAAATAATAAACTTTCAAATGCTCTCAATTTGTGAACCAGAAAATTGTGCACGCACTCTGCTATTTAAGGTTCAAGGTTTGTTTTTTGTCACATGTACCAATTAAAGTGCAGTGAAATTCAGATTGCCATATAATCATACCAATAAAAAGCAACAAGACACCCAAATAAATTAAATTTAGGAAGGAAAACGAGGGAAATAGAATAATTATAGACTTGTTAGCCTAATATTTGTTGCAAATGGTGCGTCTGTAATAAAGTACAGAAGGACTAAACATCCTGAAAATGTTCAGTTGATCAGAGAAAATCAGAATGGATTTGCAAAGCCTAATGAGCCTGAGAGATGACTGGAGGGAGAAGGGGATTATCAAAAGATATTATTTATAATTGACTTCCAGAATGCATTTGATAATATCCTTAATAAGAGCCTGTTAGCTGCAGCTGAGGCACATGGAACAGACAGTAAATGTTGACCTGGTTAGAAAATCAGTGAGCAATGAGAGGTTGAGAATCAGAATAATGAACTCAATGAGATAAACTATTTCCACAGGTTAGGAAGCCTGGGGACTTGGGGAGGACTCAGTATTGATCAGAAATACAAATGAACCGCCAACATAAATAGGGTGGCTTACAAGACAGCTCAGAGACTGGATACCCACAGTGAGTGACCAGCACATTGATACTCCAAAGACATTCTGTCATCTACAAGGAATATATCAGCAGCACGATGGAATAACTAAAGGGACTGAGATCTATGAATCATCATTAGACATGGGTGAGGTGCCAGATGACGAGCGTGGCTAATGTTGAACCTCTTTTTAAGAAGGGCTTCAAGAAAAAGCCTGGGAACTATAGTCCTAACGTCTGTAGCAGATAGGTTACTGGAGAGGAATCTGAGGGATAAGATACATATGCATTTCGATAGACAGGGGTTGATTAGGAGTAGTGAGCATGGCTTTACACATGGGAGATCAATGCTTATGATTCTGATTGAGTTTTTTGAAAAAGCAACCAAAATGTTTGATGATGCCAAGGTGGTAGACGTTGTCTATGTGGACTTCAGCAAGACCTTTGATAAGTTCCGCATGGTAGGCTGCTCTGTAAGGTTAGATTACATGGGATCCAAGGAAAACAACAAGATGACTGGATACAGACACAAAGTGCTTGAGTTACTCAGCTCATCGGGTAGCAACTCTGGAGAACATTGATCAATGTGTTTTGGGTCAGAAGGCTTCTTCAGTCTGATTCTACAACATTTAATTGGATACAGAATTGGCTTCATGGATGGTAACAGAGGAATGGAAGATTGTTTTTGGAATGGATGCCTGGGTCTAGAGGTGTGGCTCAGGGGTTATTGCTGGGCCATTGCTGTTTGTGGTTTATATCATTGACTTGGATGAGAATGTACAAGGCATGTTTAGTAAGTTTGCAGATGACACTAAAGTGAATGTTGTCATGGACTGTGAAGATGGTTATCAAAAAATTACAACAAGATCTTGATCAGCTGGGCACGTGGGTGAGGAATGGTTAATAGAGTTTAATGCAGATAGGTGTGAGATGATGCATTTTGGGAAGTCAAACCAGGACCTTCACCGTGATTGGTAAGACACTTGGGAGTATTGTAGAGCCAAGGAATCTACGTCCAGGTACGTAGTTCCCTGAAAATGCTGTCACTGATAAATAGGGTTTTAAAGAAGGATATTAATTAAGCTGAAAAGAGTGCAGAGAGGTTTTACGAGGTTGTTGCCAGGACCTAAGGGCCTGAGCTATCGGGAAAGGTTGGGCAGGCTAGGACGTTATTCTTTGGAGCACAAGAGGATAAGCAGTGATCTTATAGAGACGTATAAAATCAAAAAGGGAATAGCCAGGTTGAATGTATAGTCTATTACCAAGGTTTGGACAATCAGAGATTTAAGAATTAATAGGACCCTAAAAGACAACATTTTCGCACAGAGGGTGGTGGGTATACGGAACGAACTGTTAGAGGAGGTAGTTGAAGCAGCTACTATTACACCATTAAAAGACATTTGGACAGGTACATGAATAGGAAGGTTTGGAGAGATATGTGCCAAACACAGGCAAAAGGGACTTCCCAAAATGCATCATCTCGCACGTATCTGCATTAAACTCCATTAACCATTCCTCGGATCATTCGCACAGCTGAGAAGGTTGTTGGCTGCAGCCTTCCCCCCATTGACGAACTGTACACTGCAAGGGCCAGGAAGCGAGCGGGCAAGATCATCTCTGACCCCTCTCATCCTGGCCACAAACTCTTTGAAACACTTCCCTCTGGAAGGCGACTCCAGACTGTCAAAGCAGCCACAGCCAGACATAAAAACAGCTTTTTTCCACGAGTGATAGTTCTACTCAATAACCAAAGTCTGTAGTTTCTTTTTTGCTCTGGTTTATTTGCACCCACATGTTTAGACCGTAATGGTGTATCCTTATTGTTTTGATGTGTTTATGCTTTATTCCTAATTGTTAACTGTATGTTTGTGTTGTCATTTGTGAGCGGAGCACCAAGACACATTCCTTGTACATGCATACTTGGCCAATAAACTTATTCATTCATTCTCTCACCAAGGAGTCCAGAGCAATGGGATTATGCAAATACCATCACCTGATGTTCCCCTCCCTTTGCAGTCCATCCTGCCATTGTTTCATTATTGCTTGGTCAAAATCCTGATACTTCCTACTCAATTGCACTGTGTGTCTTCAGCAGAATGACTAGAACAATTCAAGAAATGAATTACTACCATTTTTATTAACAGTAATTAAATTGGGCCATTAGTACTGGCCTTGTCAGTGGGACCCAGATCCCAGAAAATAAAGAAATATATAATTATGCAGCATTGATATGTTAATATGAAAATTCCAATGGATTACAGTTCTTACGGAATGATATGCATCTGCAGTTAAACAAATTGGCAAGATAATCCTCCTTGAACAAGTATTTAATATTTTAACTGTTGAAACATACTTTAATATTCAGGGAAACAGTTTACTCGCAATCAATAAAACAATAGAAAATTAAAGTTTTGACAAATTAAATTATATTAACTCAAAACATAACTATAATTTGTTCAAAGGTAGCATTATCCAAAGGACTGAGATGAGGAAAAACTTCTTCACCCAAAGAGTTGTGAATCTGGAGAATTCTCTGCCACAGAAGGTAATGGAGACCAAATCACTGGAAGCTTTCAAGAGAGAGTTACATTTAGCTCTTCGGACTAAAGGAATCATGGGAAAAAAGCAGGAATGGGGTAGTGATTTAGGATGATCAGCCATGATCATATTGAATGGCGTTGCTCAAAGGGCCGAATGGCCTACTCCTGCACCTATTTTTCTATGTTTCTATGGCATCTCAGATGTTCACATAACAGCTGTGTTGCTCAATACCATATAAGTCAAACAAAAGCATTTTTGTTCCTGATGGATATCTTTTGGACCTTCTCTTGCTGGGGACATTAGTTCAATTCAGTTTCAGTTCATTTTAGTTTATTATCGCGTGGACAGTGAAAAGCTTTTGTTGTGTGCTAACTAGTCAGCAAAAAGACAATACATAATCACAATTGATCCATTAACAGTGTGTCGAAACATAAGGGAATAACATTTAGTGCAAGGTAAAGCCAGTAAAGTCCGATCAAGGATAGTCCGAGGGTCACCAAAGAGATAGATAGTAGTTCAGCACTGCTCTTTTGGGTGTGGAATAATGATTCAGTTGCCTGATAACAGCTGGGAAGAAACAGTCCCTGAATCTGGTGGTGTGTGTTTTCATACATCACAAAATAGTTTAGACCACTAACTCTTTCTGCAACCTACTAGTATGCTCTCACTGCCCTTGATTAGAGACCTCTTTCACAAAGTGTCCATTTAGTATAAATATATCTTGATAAAGTGTTAATTTAGCATAAATATAACTAATCATTTACTGTTTTATTATTTATTGCTATTTATTTTAATGAGTTGTTGAGTTACTGTGCCTGTAAAAGCTGCCGCTAGAAATAATTTTATTGTTCAGTTCCCGGTGCATATGACAAATAAACACTCTTGACTCCTGACTCTTTGGGATCTATCAAAGGTCAAATCATTACTTTCAATGATAGATAACCAGTGGGACAGTTATAGTACTTACGTTTGATGGTTAAAATAATGTCAGAAAACATTAATGTAAACCTTGTGACCAGCTAAGTACTTACCTATAGCTACAAGTAATAAATTTTTAATGTTCTTTCTCTCCGATATTTTTAATGGATCTGTGCCTTGTGGGATATTGCAAGTGCTTCAGAAGTAGCATTGTCATGAGACCCACAACGCTGTTCAAAATGCTACATTCACAAATGGTTACATATACGAGCAATAAGTATTTCAGTGATAAGCCTACTTCCACTGAAGAAGTGTCTTTTTTTGTGTTATATTTTAAGGTAAAACATTATAATTACCCTAAATACATACCAATATTCAAAATTGATGGGCAAGAAAAAAAGCAACTTGTATACCAAACCATACCTCACACCAAAAGGAATTATGATTAATTATTTGCTGCTACTGCCTCCATCTTGCCACCAAGTCTTTGGTGATAAATGTCAGCACCAATGGCTTGAAGAAGTATTTTCTTTGGTCGTAGATCACTTGTTCTTAAAAGGATCAATATCTGTTGGTGCTCACTTTTTTTCTTCGTCTCATTTCATGTGCCTTCGCCCAACTAAATTTCCAAGTCTTGGGCAAGAGGCTTCCAATTTCTCCCAGAGTTTGCATTTAATGTTTAAAACTGTGGTCTCGTTAGTATTCACTCACTAGTATGGCATTTGAGATACTATCTAAACGCAAGATATGAATATTAGTCTGGTTAATTTGTTTTGAAGCCGATCACAGGTTAATGTAAATAACACACAAAGTAATTTTTAAAATGCAAATGCTGAAAGTCTGAAATAAAAACAGGAAATGTAGAAAACATGTATGGAAATGTAGAATTGGAATGAGAAAACGAGTTAATGTTAATTTGTAGGAAGGGTGTGGAAAGAATGGATATACATGAGGGTGAGGACAGGGTTGCAATGGGATTAACATTGATGAAGTAATCAGGTTGCTGGGTTAATGAGGGCAGTCAGACAGAACTAATACGAATAAAGACGTTGAAAGGCTGTAAGATCAGAGCAGTTATGGAGAGAAAACACAAACGTAGGAATGTCACTGCTTCAAAATGCAGAGGTGTAGGGAATGTGAACAGGATCTACTAAGGGTGAACAAGCAAAAGAGAAAGATGTAATTCTCATCAGATTTCACAGCTTTTATCTTTTCCATCCCCCACCCTCTCAGCAACTTAAAAATAACTTGTTTTCTCTTTTTCACAGTCTTGATAAAGGGTCTTCAACCTTAAATATTAACTCCTTTTCTTTTTCCACAGATGCTGCCTGACCTGCTGAGTGTTCTCACCTTTTTGTCCTTTTTATTGCAATGTATTCTCAAGTTTGGTGGTCAAAAATGAAAGCAGTTCTCCAAATGACATCAGAGAAAGATGGTGTGCAATTGAAGTATAACTTAAATGACCCTGTATTCTACTGTTAAAATAAAAGGGCAAACATTCCATTAGCCTACTATTACCTTATTTGCATTCATGCAGTAGTTTTGGTCATTTGTGCAGATGGTTTCTCCACAGCTCTGAGTATCTCATCATTAAGAAAATAATTGAATTTTTGGATCTACTCATTTTCAACGATTCCATCAGTAATGGTTTTTTTTCTAACTTACTAACAGCAGGACACACCAGTTTAACAGTTAAGTCTGCTTGGTTATAATTTGCCAGTCATTTTTCTCTTTCCAGTCTTCCATGAGTCAAAAATCTTTCCTGAAATCCATATACATTGATCCTCATCAACTCTCAATTATCTTGTCAAAAAAAATCAAATTCAGGATTGTCTTAGTTTAATCCTCATCCTTCTGAACAATAATTAACATTGCCCTCACACTTTTTTTCCCAATTATTTGCTCATTCCTGAGGTAAGGCTAGGTGACCTGCAATAGTCCATTCTTCTCCCACTCTTAAAGCATAGAAAGTTAACATTCACACAGTCTTCTAAGCAGCATGTTTATAAACGGAGTGGATTGGAAAATGATGGTCACAACCTCAGCTATTTTTTCCTTTATGTCTGCGGGGAAATCTTTGAAAATTATGTACAAGCTGCCATCGTGCAGTCAATTGCCATTCTTTTGGAATCCAGAACGTTTGAGAGCAAAAGAAAATCCTGCAGATGATGGGACATTTGCAGCACTCAGCTGGATTCTATTGTTCTTGAAGCAGATTGCTGTTCTTAATTTTATTGTCCATTAAAAAAATCCAGTGTTTTTGAGACTTCAGATCCCCTGTTTAATTTGCAAAGGAGGAGATTGTTCACATGAAAAACCACCACAGTGGTCCATACGGATTCAAAATATAATTTTAGCAGAAACTGCGATTTATAAAAGGGATTTATGAAAGGGAAATCCTGCTTGACTAATCTTCTGGAATTTCTTGAGGATGTGACAAGTAAAATGGATGAAGGGGAGCCAGTGGATGTAGTGTATCTAGACTTTCAGAAAGCCTTTGATAAGGTCCCGCAAGGGAGATCGGTGACTAAAATTAGAGCATATGGTATTGGGGGTAGGGTGTTGACATGGATAGAAAATTGGTTGGCAGACAGGATGCAAAGAGTAGGAGTAAACGGGTCCTTTTCAGAATGGCAGGCAGTGGCAAGTGGAGTGCCGCAAGGATCGGTGTTGGGGCCTCAACTGTTTACCATATATATGTTAATGATTTGGAAGAGGGAATTAGAAGCAACACTAGCAAGTTTGTGGATGACAAAAAGCTGGGTGGCAGTGTAAACTGTGAAGAGGATGTTAGGAGGTTGCAGGGTGACCTGGACAGGTTGAGTGAGTGGCAGATGGGTGGCAGATGCAGTATAATATAGATAAATGTGAGGTTATCCACTTTGGCGGCAAAAACAAGAAGGCAGATTATTATCTCAATAGTGTCAGATTAGGAAAAAGGGAAGTGCAATGAGACCTGGGTGTCCTTGTACAGCAGTCACTGAAAGTTGGCGTGCAGGCACAGCAGGCAGTGAAGAAAGTTAATGGAATGTTGGCCTTCATAACAAGAGGATTTCAGTATTGGAGTAAAGAGGTTCTTCTGCAGTTGTATAGGGCCCTGGTAAGACCACATCTGGAGTATTGTGTACAGTTTTGGTCTCCTAATTTGAGGAAGGACATCCTTGTAATTGAGGCAGTGCAGCATAGGTTCACGAGATTGATCCCTGGGATGGCAAGACTGACATATGAGGAAAGATTGAAAAGACTAGGCTTGTATTCACTGGAGTTTAGAAGGATGAGTGGGGATCTTATAGAAATGTATAAAATTATAAAAGGACTGGACAAGCTAGATGCAGGAAAAATGTTCCCAATGTTGGGCGAGTCCAGAACCAGGGGCCACAGTCTTAGAATAAAAGGGAGGCCATTTAAAACTGAGGTGAGAAGAAGCTTTTTCACCCAGAGTTGTGAATTTGTGGAATTCTCTGCCACAGAGGGCAATGGAAGCCAAATCACTGGATGGATTTAAGAGAGCATTAGATAGAGCTCTAGGGGCTAGTGGAATCAAGGGATATGGGGAGAAGGCAGGCACGGGTTATTGATTGTGGACGATCAGCCATGATCACAATGAATGGCGGTGCTGGCTCGAAGGGCGGAATGGCCTCCTCCTGCACCTATTTTCCATGTTTCTATGTTTCTATAAACATTTGATTAAAAGTTAGACCTGAACATTAAATTTTTCCCATGCATTTAAAATACTTTTTTTTGTTTTTGAAATAAATACATTAAAAATTAAAATACATTAGATTATTTGTCCTGATAAAATTAATTGGTTGCTGCTTGCATTTTTGTGAAATTACTTGATCATTCAATGCATCGTACCCTTGATGTATTATTTCAAAACATGTGTGTTATCCTGGACTGAATTTACCACCCAATTATAAAGCTTCCAAATTAACCCAAGATTCCAAATTCAAGAGAGAGCTAGATAGAGCTCTTAAGGATAGCGGAGTCAGGGGGTATGGGGAGAAGGCGGGAACGGGGTACTGATTGAGAATGATCAGCCATGATTACATTGAATGGCGGTGCTAGCTCAAAGGGCCGAATGGCCTCCTGCTGCACCTATTGTCTATTGTCATAAACCATTCCACAAACAGTTTCCTTCCACCATTAGGCTAGGCTATTACTTTCCATGCTCAATTGATTCAACTTGAGTTCAAGTAGTAAATATCCTTTCTGTTCATTTATATTTAAACCATAATTGATCAAAATACTCCAAAATAAATGTTTTTATAGATTTTTCCCGCAAGGCCTTTGGAGATCTCACACCATCATCCATTCAGTCAGCAGGTTTAATTCAATACTTGCCCTTAAACCAAAAGTAAAATTGGGAATGTTTGGAACTGTTTATCTGAGGATTGATTGACTTAGTCAGAATGATGACCTAAATCATGAGTACAGGTTCCCTCAAAATTATGGATGTCCATTTCAATCATGTCATGCTCATCAACCAGAACAAAACCTATTTAGAGCCTTGGTGCTGAAGATGTAATACTGAAACACCATCTCATAGGAAGCGTTTGTGAAAGTAATAAAATTATTTTATTTCAGATAGAGAAAAAAACAGAAGCTTTGGAAGGGCTATTCCCAGAACGTTGGCCTAATCTAATGGGAAAGGAATCAAGAGCAAAGGGATTTGTTTTTAAGATATTCAGGTAGTTCTGCAATAACGTGACAGTTGTGTTGCAAAGAAAATTTGCATTACAGAAAATCACCTTATTAAAAAAGTGTTTGTCAATGGCGAAAGGAGATTAGGGTCCAGAAAGTTTCAGGATCACAATAAAAAAGTATTTTTCCTGCAGGATATCAAAAATAAAGGGTTTTTTAAAATAGCAATGTTTGCTATCACTGCAAGCTAAAACTACTGAAAGCTTTATGTTACATTGTTTAACAGAGTATCATTGCACAAATGTCAAGAGAAGCAATTACCTGTGAATTTCATTAACCACCTCTGGTTAAAGTAGCAGCCGTGTTCTTAAGAGATAATGTTGTCTGATTACTATAAGAAACTGTTCTTTTTCCTGGACTGGACTCTTCCCCCCCCCCCTCCCCTCCCCTCCTAGACAGCTTTACTTCTGCTTGTCAATTTCCAAACTAACTTCTAAATTGTTTTCAAGTTTTTGATCGAAATCATGTTACAACAATTCGGCCAGTGTAATACAAATGGTGTTCCCCAATCCAATTCATGTTATGGAAACACACAACTGCACATATAAAGCTATTTGAAAATAAATTAATGTAACTGAGTACACATCAGCCATGATCTAACTGGAAGACAGAACAGATTGAAGGATTGAATTGAAGCGTTGAATTACTTCCTCTTCTATATTTATGTGATGATCATCATGGTGTCCTGGTTTATGTTTTGTACATAAAGCATGTAAATCCACACTTCAACATTGCTACATTTGGCACCAACTTCTCCCTAAACATATGCCAGTGGAATTGCACACTTTTTTCAGCAAAACAACCATTGCAGTTGTACTTTGAGATGAATAACATAAATTAGCTATAGTGCAAATGATGAATTAGGGAACACTGTTTGTTTTACACAGGCCAAATTGATTATAATACAATTTTGCAGCTCATATTCCACTTGGGTAGCTTACAGTCCAACAATATGAACAATTAATTCTCCAATTTCAATTAATACCCCCACCTCATCTTTTCCATGTCCCCCACCCTTACTGCAGCGTGTTCCCATTTCTCCCATCATCTCTCAACCTCTGTCCCAGTCACCCGACCCCTTTCACCTCCTTCGCACACACATCTCTCATACCGATGTTCCCCATTTCTGTTTTGCCAACCTCATTTCCATCACCCCTGTCCACTTCCACCAACATACCTCCCTCTTGCTTGACATTTCACTCCACTTCTCTTCTTATATGATACAATTTTATCTCTTGTTTAGCTCTAGCCTTTGTCACTTACACCATTCATCTTCCAATCACCCCCCCCCCCCGACCTGTACCCAGCTATCATTTACCAAGCTGTGTCCCACCTCTCTTTTCCAGATTTTCCCCCCTAAGCAATCAGTCTGAAGAAGGATAATTTGTCCATTCCCTCCCCAGGAATGTTGCCTGACCCACTAAGTTCATTCAACACTTTGTGTTTTGCTCAATCGTTGCAGTTCTTTCGAGAGTAGCTTTCATGTGATCTTTAAACAATGACACACTCTCATTCACTGGTCTTTAATTCCTTCCTGCAGAATGCCTTATCAAACTAATGTTCAGAAATAGAGAGCATTTCAAATGTTGATAAGCAAATCTATTGGGAACAAGATGAGCCACTCTGCTCACATTAACTAGACATCAGCATTCTGCTTAATGCAGCAATGGAAAGTCAAATTGGTGATGTCTAAAGTCTCCAAAAGATAATATGTAGGAATCTGCAGCATGCAGGATTTTACTGTTTGCAGCATTTTGCATCTAGGTAATGGAGCACAGGAACAGGCTCTTTGGTCCTTCATGTCTGTGCCAAACATGATGCCAGGTTAAACTAATCTCCTCTGCTTGCATGTGATCCATATCCCTCCATTCTCTGCCTATCTAAAAGTCTCACAAATGCCACTGTCATGTCTTCCTCCAGCATCTCCTCTGGCAGCGAGTCCCATGCCCCCACTACCATTTTTATATTTATCTCCCCATTAAAAATATTTATTCTCATCACAATTATTAAGTGCATTCTACAAAACAGTGTTTTTGGACAGGTACATGGATTGAAAAGGTTTTGAGGGATATGGGCCAGATGTGGGCATGTGGGACTAGTGCAGGTGGGGTATCTTGGTTGGCAATGACAAGTTGGGCCAAAGGGTTAGTTTCCGTGTTGTATAACTATGATTATTCTCCTCGAACTCTGGCAAAAAAGGGATGCAATTCATAAAGGCAAAATAGCGTCAATTTATGTCCAGGGAAAAGCAATAACAATTTTATTGAAAATTTGGATGAGACAGAAAAAAACTCTTCAACTTCACCTTTGTCATTTGAAACATTAAGATAAAAGGAATTAGTCCCAACAGACTCAAAATGCATTGGTTGTGCCCATTGACCTTAAATCAAATTTAAAATAACATGTAGTTTCCAACAATCTGATGAGAAAGCAGACCTCAACACAATTGCATGGACATGCATGCATGGGCATAGACTCTTTTAGATCATCTTTCAAACTACTTTCAATTGTTTCATGGAAATCTCCTTTAGATTTAGGTCTAGGTTTTTTATTGTCACAAAAGCTTTGTTTTGCACGCTACCCAATTAAATCAGATAATGCTATACATGAATGCAATCAAGCCAAACTCACGTACAAGAGGCAGCGCAAAGAGAAGGAAGAGTGTGCAGAATGTAGTTCTCAGCATTGTAGCGAAATAGTTCCAGAAAAAAAAACCAATGTCCACAGTGAGTTAGGTTGGAGAATTGGAACCGTAAAATTAGCTAATCCAAAAGATAGAATATTTAGCATTTTGCCAAGGTGAATTATTTTGATTAACTTTATTTCTATTGTCTCCTGGAGGTGGGCAGTTTATCATTAAGGACATTTTTAAATGGGGAATGTTTCTACTCTGATGTGAGCAAGAACAAAATGGTTGCTAAGTGCTAAAGTTTGTCCTTCTGCTAAAGATTGTCGTTCTGCACTTCCAACTGAGCATTAATGCGGCATCATTTTAACAGTTCTGTTACTAAACTGGAGTTAACATTCAAGCTTGGATAGGGTGAATGTGGAGGGGATGCTTCCACAAGTGGGAGAGTCTGGGACCAGAGGCCATAACCTCAGAATAAAAGGACATACTTTTAGAAAAGTGATGACAAGGAACTTCTTTAGTCAGAGGGTGGGGAATCTGTGGAATTAATTGCCACAAATGGCTGTGGAGGAAGTCAATGGATATTTTTAAGGTGGAGAATGATAGATTCTTGAGCAGGATGGGTATCAGGGGTTATGGGGCAAAGTCAGGAGAATGGGGTTGAGAGGGAAAGATATATCAGCCATGAATGAATGGTGAAGTAGACGGGGGGCTGAATGGCCTTGTCCTGCTCCTAGAACTTATGAACATATGAAACGTCCAACTGTAATAGGGAAATTTAGAAAAAAAAGTACTGCAAGTGCTAGAATTCCAACATTAAAACAGAAAATGCTTTAAATCCTCAACAGGTCAGGTACCATCTGTGGAGAGAGAAACCAACTTAATATTTGAAATCAATGACCCTTTATCAGATCAATGAAGCAAAATATTTACTGTTTCTCTCCTAACAGATGCCACCTGAATATTTCCAAATGTTTTCCTTTTATTATGTATGGGGGAATTTTTGAGTTTATTATTTATATGAATCAATAAAATATGACATCCTATATTAGTAGATACTTATTGGGTTAAAGATCCAATTTTAGCTGATAGATTGTTCAAAAACAAATTGATTGAATCTATCATCTAAACTCTCCTACCCTGGGGAAAAGACTGTGGCTATTCATGTTATCTATGCCCCTCATTTTCAAAAACTGGTAGGCTAGCCCTCAGCCAATAAAACTCCAGGTAAAAAAGACCCCTTTTTTTGCCTCTCCTTGTAACTCAAACCCTCCAGACTTGGCGACATCCTAATAAACCTCCTCTACACTCTTTACAGTTTAGTGACATTCTCCTTACAGAAGGGTCATCAAAACCATAAAACTCTTGACCTCAATACACTGACTGATTAAGTCAAGTGAGCCAAATGCCTTCTCCAACACCCTGTCGACCTGTATTGTTTCTTTCATGGAACTATGTACTTGGACCCTTTGGTCTCCCATACAAAAGGCTTGTTTGGACACTTTGATATTTGTTGACAGTTTGACATTTGTGTGTTTCACCACACATGAGTGTTAGCAAACAAGAAACTGACTGGCCTTGCTGATTCGAGCCACTATTTCAATGCTGAAGGAGCCATCAGAAGAGGAGACACTTCCTAAGTATTTGAAGTGATTAACTCTCTTCAACTCATTGCCATTGGTGCTTCTGCTGAAAAGACACACTGTAGACCCTGGAGCAGGTTGGTGCAGGACTCTGATCTTGTTGTGACTGACTGTAAGACCAAAGACTTGTGAAGCTTTGGCAAACTTGACAGTGATGACTTGAATGCCAACCTCCAAATGTGCCATTAGGACACGGTCATTAGCAAACATTGCCACTAAAATCTGTCTCTCAGGCATCTTGGTCCTTGGTTTCAGTCTCCAAGGTCGAAGAGTGAGCCGTCCAACCTGTATCTCCAATATACTTCCCTGTCAAGGTCATGCAGGGCACAGTTCAGGACATTTGTGATCAACAGTGTAGACAGGACTGGAGTAAGAGGGGCATACCTTGATATTTTCCAAAACTGCTTTGTTGCCTTTATTATTGAAGGGATGGACCACTGTTGTATCTTAAAAATCTTGTCAAGTACAAACATCAGGTGTCATCGGTCTGAAGAAGGGTCTCAACCCAAAACGCCACCAATTCCTTCTCTCCAGTGACGCTGCCTGTCCCGCTGAGTTACTCCAGCTTTATGTGTCTATTTCAGGTGACACAATGTCTGGAGTTGCAGTTAGGAACACAAGACCATAATTGATGGACCCTGCAAGATTTCATAACCTTATTTTAAACACTGCCATTCTTAAGGGGATCATCAATTCTAGCCTTGTGCACACATTTATGGATGACCATAAATCCTCCTGCAGTACCAATGGGTATCAAGATGCGTATCCAGTTCATATGAAGGAGAGATCAAAGCAAAAGATGTTAAGCTCAAAATAATATGCTAAGTTATAAAGGAAAGAGTGTCAGCAGTATTATGTTGCATGGAGCGTAATGCATAATTGAGATGACAATTGGAACTGTTAAAGGAAGTTGGAATTTGGCATGGTTGAAATCGTTGAATTTTGGCATTGCATCAGCTCTAACTGCATCTAATGAATTCAATGGAAATAATATTATTTCATCTACATGGAATTCAATGAATTTTGTAAGATCTTTTGATGGCTGAAATATTATCAACAGATCATTTATCAAGATTAAGAATAAAAAGTGGCTTGTGAAACTTTGACCTTTGTAGGGAGTTTGGAAGACATTTGATAAAAAAATAACATGGCATTTGAAAAGATTAAAATTATTCAAAGAGTTTTGAAATACCAGGACATTAAATGTCAGAAAGATGGCTTGAGTGTTATGCTATATTTTGCAATTTATATAAATAATTTGGTAATGAACACATGAGGATGACTAGATGTTTACCAATGATGTCAAACCAATTATAGTAAGTAGGCTAGTCATTCATCAGAACCAAAAAAAAATGCAACCCGATTTCTGCAGGATGCACACAATAATAATTTAACATTTAATTGGCTCTTTGCTCATTTTTAAAGACCTCAGGAATGGTTGTTGTTGGTAGAATTGGTCAGAGAAGGAACACACTCCATCATTTTTATCTTGTGTCCCAGATCCACTTTAATTACCCTTGTTTGCTTTCATAAGCAGCTTTATGTCTGCCAAGGTTGCTTATCAATTAACTGGTTCAGCTGTATAATGAATCCACCAGTTCAGCGATAATGTTGCTATGTGCATTATTAGATGTGTAAATCCTGACCTGCAATTGACTTTTTTCATAGATAGACAGATTGTCACAGTATGGTGTTATGTATTGGGCTCTGTGCATATAATATAATAGCGAATGGGAGGACAGTGAGGTGCATGAACAGAAAGAATAAGGAATGAATTTTACATTAACCTTGAAACTGAATGAATGCAGGAAAGTAATGTTATAAGAAACATTGCGACTGTTATGTGCAGAGACACAGCATGTAAAAGGTTGGAATGATTTTGAATCAGATAATGCAGTTCAGTTTAGTTTATTGTCATGTGTACCGAGGTACAGTGAAAAGCTTTTGTTGCGTGCTATCCAGTCAGCAGAAAGGCAATACATGATTACAGTTGAGCAATTTACCGTGTATAGACAATAGACAATAGACAATAGACAATAGGTGCAGGAGTAGGCCATTCAGCCCTTCGAGCCAGCACCGCCATTCAATGCGATCATGGCTGATCACTCTCAATCAGTACCCCGTTCCTGCCTTCTCTCCATATCCCCTCACTCCACTATCCTTAATACATGATAAGGGAGTAACGTTTAGTGCAAGATAAAGCCAGCAAATTCCGATCAGGGATAGTCTGAGAATCACCAAAGAGGTAGATAATAGTTCAGCACTGCTCTGGTTGTGGTAGGATGATTCAATTGCCTGATAACAGCTGGGAAAAATCTGTCCCTGAATCTGGAGGTGTGCGTTTTCACACTTCTATACCTTTTGCCTGATGGGAGAGGGGAGAAGAGGGAGTGGTCAGGGTGCTCCTCATCCTTGATTATACTGCTGGCCTTGCCGAGGCAGCGCGAGGTATAAATGGAGTCAATAGAAGGGAGCTTGGTTTGTGTGAGAGGTGTCTGTGGAGGTGCAGTCGTTGATGTAGAGAGAGTAAAGGAGAGGGGAGAGTACGCAGCCTTGCGGTGCTCCTATGCTGAGGGTCAGTGGGTCTGAGATGTTCTTTCCCAGCCTCACATGCTGCTTCCTGTCCGTGAGGAAGTTGGTGATCCACTGACTGAGGGGTTCAGGCACAGTCAACTGGGAGAGTTTGGAGGGCACAATGGTGTTGAATGCAGAGCTAAAATCCACAAACATAAACCTTAAGTCCTCTGACGGCCTAGGTGCTGGAGGATGAAGTGCAGGCCTAGGTTAACTGATCTATTTGTCCGGTATGCAAACTGCAGGGGGACCTGCAGGGGGTTTGTGATATTTTTCAGGTAGGCAAGCACAAGTCTTTCAAGCGTTTTCATGATCACAGAGGTCAGTGCGACAGGCCTGTCGTCATTAAGTCCAGTAATTCTTGGCTTTTTAGGCACAGGAACAATAGTGGAGATTTTGAAGTAGGCAGGGACAATGCAGATTTGCAGGGACTGATTGAAAGGTCAGTGTAGACTGGTGCCAGTTGTTCAGCAAAGAGCTTTAGGGTAGAGGGGGAAACATTGTCTGGTCCTGTAGATTTCCGGCTTTTCTGTCTTCTGAATAGCTTTTCCAACTCCTCCATTTCTATTGTTGGTGATGGAGAAGTGGCCAGACTGATGTTGGGCAGCAAGGAAGGGGTGGGTAGTAGAGGAGGGTCCAGTCTTTGCAGACTGGAGTCAGGCTGTAGGTGGGTGTGAAGTAGTAATTGAGGAGGTGTGGGTGGGGGAGGGGGGGAGGGGGTACCGTCTGTCTATCAAACCTGCAGTAGAACTCATTCAGGTCGTTGGTCAGCTGATGATTGTCCAAGGAGGGGGGGGGGGGGCTTTCCTCTTGTAGCTGGTGATTTCTTGCAAGCCCTTCCACACTAAAGAGGAATCATTAGCTGAGAACATGCTCCTCAACTTCTCAGAGCATCTTTCCTTGGCAACTCTGATTCCTCTTCTCAGTTTGTACTTGGCCTGTCTGCATCCCCGCTCCTGTAGGCCTCATCTTTAGACTGGCGGAGCTGTCTGAGTTTTGCTGAAACCAGTGCTTGTCGTTGTTGGACCAGATCCGGGTCCTAGTGGGAATGCAACTGTCCTCACAAAAGCTGACATATGATGTCATGGTGTCTGTATATTCATCAAGGCTTATGGTTGCTTCCCTGAACTCATTCCAATCAGTGCAGTCAACGTAGGACTGTGGGTTTTTCCAATGCCCTCGCTTGTCCACTTTTTCATTGTTCTGACCACAGGTGAAGCAGATTTTAGTTTCTGCCTGTAGGTCGGAATAAGGTGAAGTAAACAATGATCAAAGAGTCCCAGAGCCACACGGGGAACAGAGCGAAATGCGATCTTACTTGTAGTATAACAATGATCAAGTGTTCTCTCCCCTCTGGCGGGGCAGGTAATAGACAATAGATAATAGGTGCAGGAGTAGGCCATTCGGCCCTTCGAGCCAGCACCACCATTCAATGTGATCATGGCTGATCATTCTCAATCAGTACCCCGTTCCTGCCTTCTCCCCATACCCTCTGACTCCACTATCCTTAAGAGTTCTATCTAGCTCTCTCTTGAATGCATTCAGAGACTTGGCCTCCACTGCCTTCTGAGGCAGAGAATTCGTATTTTGGAAGCTCTCGGCTGAGGTTAGCCTTGTTAAAATCACCCAAAACAGTGACCATGGAGTCCGGGAAGTCACTCTCTACTCTCATTACCTGGTCAGTGGGTTGCGTTTGCGCCTCACGTACACAGGCTTGGAGGGTTGCGGGGGGGGGGGGGGGGGGGGGGAGGATGTAAACTCCAGTGAGAATAAAAGAGGTAAATTCCCTCTGAGAATAAAATGGTTTGTAATTTATAAAAGATGATTTAAGATTCGGAGAACAGAAGTTAGGCAGTACCGTGATGTCGCTGCACCAGCCCTGGTTAGTATAGAAGCATATTTCACTGCCTCCTGATTTCCCCGCTGCCTCCCCATCTTTTTGATCCTGACTGTGGTGGCTGTCTGAATCACTCTGCACAGAACCACATCGACTACAGCTCAGCGTTCAACACCATCGTCCCCTCCAAACTTGTTACCAAGCTCAGGGAACTAGGCCTCTGCACAACCTTGGGAACTAGATCCTCAACTTCATCATCAATAGACTACAACCAATGCAAATTGACAACAACACCTCCTTTTCGATAACCATCAGCACCGGGGCACCACAAGGCAGTGTGCGCAGTCCCCTATACACACTCTATACCTGTGACTGTATATCCGGACACAGTTCCATCTTTAAATTCGCCGACGACACACCTGTTGTTGGATGAATTATGGATGATGATGAGTCAGAGTATTGGAGGAAGATTGATCATCTGATTGAACAGTGCCAGAACAACAACCTTGTTCTCAACGTCAATAAGACCAAGGAGCTGACAGTTGAAGAGGGAGGCCGAGGATCCACAAACTTGTTTTCTTCGATGGATCAGTAGTGGACTTCAGACTGAAGAAAGGAGGAATACGCATCCACTGTGCTCTCCTACATCAACTGCTGTGTGGAGAATGTCACGGAGGACAAGGAGATAAAGATGTTCCCAAACCAGAAACCCTGGATGAACAAGGAGGTACAGAACCTGCTGAGGGCACGCAACAATGCCTTTAAATCTGGTGACACTTCAGCATACAGTGTTGCCAGGTCAAACCTGAACAAAGGTATTAAAAGGGCCAAAGACACCCACAGGCAACGGGTGGAAGACCACTTCAACACCACGGACACCAGAAGCATGTGGCAGGGTGTCAGGGACATCACTGGCTACAAGGGCAGCCCTGCCTGCCCCCACAGCGATATGGCACTGACCAACGAGCTTAACACCTTCTTTGCCCGCTTTGAAACTGGCAAAACCACCTTGAGTGAAAGAACCCCAGCCGAGGCGGTGGGACAGGTCTTGCAACTGAACACACATGAGGTACAACGCGCTCTGCAAAGGGTCAACCCACGCAAGGCTGCAGGACCGGATGGAGTTCAAGGAAGGGTACTGAAGGACTGTGCTGAACAGCTGGCTGAGGTATTCACCAGGATCTTTAACCTGTCATTATCTCTAGCTACGGTCCCCAAGTGCCTGAAGTCGGCTATCATAGTTCCGGTGCCGAAAAAAGCAAAGATCTCCAACCTGAACGACTACCGCCCGGTTGCCCTAACGCCGATAGTCATGAAGTGCTTTGAGAGGCTGGTCCTCTCACACATCAAATCCAGCATCCCTGACTCACTGGACCCACATCAATTTGCATACAGGGCAAATAGATCCACAGAGGACGCCATCTCTCTGGCTCTTCACACTGTCCTGACTCACCTAGAGAGACAGGGCACGTACGTGAGGATGCTATTCATAGACTATAGCTCCGCCTTCAACACGGTCATCCCCACCAAGCTCATCACCAAACTCCACCAGCTAGGCCTCAGCTCGTCATTATGTGACTGGATCCTGGACTTCCTGCTGGAACGACCGCAGGCAGTGAGAATGGGCCCGCACCTGTCCTCCACTATCACCCTGAGTACCGGCACACCACAGGGCTGTGTTCTGAGCCCCATGCTCTACTCCCTCTTCACACACGACTGTGTTTCTGCATTCGACACCAACACCATTGTCAAGTTTGCAGACGACACAACGGTGATCGGGCTTATCACCAACGGGGATGAAACAAACTATAGAGCGGAGGTGCAGAACCTGGCGGACTGGTGCTCGGATAACAACCTGTCCCTAAATACCACCAAGACCAAGGAGCTGATCATCAACTTCCATAGGTCACATAACGGGGAATATGCCCCGATCTCTATCAACGGGGACAGTGTGGAGAGAGTGTCCAGCTTCAAGTTTCTGGGCACTCACATTTCGGAGGACCTAACATGGTCCAATAACACTGCTGCGCTGGTCAAGAAGGCACAGCAAAGACTGTTCTACTTAAGAACACTGAAAAAGTCTGGTCTACCCCAACAGCTGCTGACGACCTTCTACCGCTGCACCATAGAGAGCATCCTAACGCATGGCATCCCTGTGTGGTACCTCAGCTGCACGGAGGCAGAAAGGAAAGCTCTACAGCGGGTAGTCCATAGAGCTCAGAGGGCCATCGGAACACAGCTACCAGACTTGGAGGGCATCTACAACACACGATGCCTCAGAAAAGCCACCAGCATCCACAAAGACTCTTCACACCCCTGCAACAGTCTGTTCGAACTCCTTCCATCGGGCAGACGATACAAGGCCTTCTACGCCCGCACCTCCAGACTCAGGAATAGCTTCATCCCCAGGGCCATAGCTGCTATGAACCGGTCCTGCTAAGCCGGATGGCCACAACGCATAGATCAACTTGCACTTTACCCTGTCTAAAAACTGTTACAATTGTTTCGTTTCGTTGGGTTGCTGTTAATTACTTAAATTATTGCATCGTATGGGAGGCGCATTCCCAATCTCGTTGTACCCCTGGGTACAATGACAATAAAGATATATTGTATTGTATTGTATTGTCTCGACCCGAAACGTCACCCATTCCTTCTCTCCCGAGATGCTGCCTGACCTGCTGAGTTACTCCAGCATTTTGTGAATAAATCGGACTGAAGAAGGGTCTCGAACCGAAACGTCACCCATTCCTTCTCTCCCGAGATGCTGCCTGACCTGCTGAGTTACTCCAGCATTTTGTGAATAAATCGATTTGTACCAGCATCTGCAGTTATTTTCTTATACTAGTAGTGGAGAGTCAACAGCTTCAAGTTCCTAGGTATGCACATCTCTAAAGATCTGTCCTGGGTCCAGCACATTGATACAATCATAAAGAAAGCCCATCAACACATCTTCTATCTTAAAAGATTAAGGAGATTTGGTATTGCAACAAATTCTATACTCTATTAAACTTCTATACTTGTACGGTTGTTAGTATATTAACTAGTTGCATCACAGCCTGGTTCAGTAACTTGAAGTCCCAGGAATGAAGATTAAAAATAGTGTTGGACACCACCCAGTCCATCATGGATACTGACCTCCCCACCATCGAAGGGATCTATAGGAGGTGTTGCCTCAAATAGGCAGCCAGCATCATTAACGAGCAACACCCTGCACACGCTCTCATTTTACTCCTGCCAGCAGGAAGAAGGTATAGGAGTCGGAAAACATGACCATACATCAAGTGTAGTTTCTTCCCAACAATCATCGGGTTTTTAAATACTACAACCACAAACTAAACTATAAATTCTAAACTGATTTTGTTGCACTAAGGGCTGTGGGCTTTGTTGCACTAGTATTATTAATTTATTGATTTTTTAAAATTTGTTTTATAATGTTATTTATGAGTACTGTGTTTACAGACCTAATATGCTGCTGCAAGTAAGAATTTAATTGTTCCGTTTTCTGTGCATATGACAATTAAAACACTCTTGACTCTTGCTTCTATTTTCACCATTCCAGTGCAAAACTAATTAACATCTAGTTTCTACCTTAAGTATTCATCTAATTTCACTTGGTGTTGCTCGTTTCATTGTCCAAAATTAGAACATAGCTCTACATCTTCTCACATTGTGAATACAATGTGCTAGGTCAAGAAATAATGCTAACAATTAAATCTTTGATTTATTGCAGGCTAATTAAGGATAGATTTTTCTCACTCATTTCTGCAGACACTGCTAATGTGACCACAGGTTTGTTTTAGATTACAGCTCTAGAAATATATTAAATGTGTGTACTTTATGTCCAGATGCCTTAGGAGGCATTTGTATGCATGCTGCGTGATTTGCCATGCAAGAACTCTCCTTTAATATCCTGAATGAAAACAGCGAGTTGGTCAAAGCTAGCTGAGTGAGAAATGAGATGAAGCTTCCTTCTGTGGAGGCATGATAGAGAAGAACAACTTGTGTAGAAAATGTTGGTAAAACATTAAGGTGATTTTCAGCACCATTATCAGACAAAACACAACATCGAGCAATATATAAAAAGATCAAGACAAGTGACTAAATGATTGATTAAAAAAAGCTTTGAAAGGGCATCTAAAATGAAGTTAAAAGATGTTTGGGAAGCGAATTTGGATTTTCAGGGATAGGCAGCTGCTGATGGCCACTGCCACTATCCATGAAAATGAGGACACTTTTAAGGTTAGGATAGGAATAGTGCTGAACCTTGAGTATTTTGAGGCTGAAGGAGGTCACAGCAGCAAGCTTAATGACTTTAAAACTGATGTCTTTGTGGAGTTGAAGCCAAGTCATACCAACAAGTACAGTGAATAGGATTTGATGTGAATTATTGGCAGAGAAGTTTTCATGAGCTCAAATTTTAGAGTAATGAAAGATAGGAAGCCAGCCAGGAGAACACTGATTGAGTTTGGAAGAATTGAATAGATTTTCAGCCACAAATTGGCTGAGATAGCTCTGGAAATGGACACTAATAAGAGGTTGATGCCCTTATTATGGAAAGGATACATTATAAGAAGTTCTCTTTAGGATCAAATCAGACAGAGAAATTTGAAACTCAATTTTAGCGAAAATTAGCAAGAGAAAGCAATGAGATTCATAGTTTGGAAACTGAGTTCATTGTAGAAGCTGAAGGCAGTGATGACAGTCTTCCAAATATTGGAGGCAATTTCTGCTCAACCTTTGACACATTATGGATGTTGGACAAACAGGTATTCTGAGGTAATGTTACTGAATTGATAAGACAATCCATTGATTGGCTGCTATCAATAAGATTAGAATGAAAATAGGGTAGTATGGTGAACTATGTTGATCATGAGTTCAAACATATAGTCTAAAATGTGTGACAGAATTTGATTAGTGTCATATCTGGGGACAGTATTTGGTAGATTTTCAACAGATATTCCTAACTGTTCCTGAACCACTTTTCTAATTCTGGACTCCATCTGTCCATACTTTAAAGTCGCTCATCGTTATAAATAACTCCTTAAAAATACTGGGACTCCCAATTTTGAAATAGTTAACAATCAATTAACTCAACTAACCATTCCCTTAACAAATAATAATCCCTGAAACAAATACAACTGCATAAATACCATCTCCAAAGGCAAGCTCCCTGGTGAGGATGAAAACTACACCGTGTTTGAATCATGTTAATACCATCCTAATACAAGAAAGCATTCTTTCATACAGTCATTAATATTTCTATTCAATCATCACAAACATTGCTATTCTACAGACAATGGGGTCACCTATAAAACACCTTATCCGTTTAGCATGCAGTTTTACGTTTGGTAATCCGATTGGATTGTAGTGGCATATTTCTATTGACTGACAATTTAACAGCAGATGTTGAAGTGACATGTTCAACAAACTGTTAAAAGTTTCAGTCCAGTGAACCCAGAAACATGGCTACATTTACTCATGCTCTGTCATGAAGATCAATGGCAAGCTTACTAATCTATTTTATCTACCTTAGCAATTTGAAAAAATCAGTGTTTTATTTTGTCTAATATCCTTGAAATTACTGCTGATTATATTATTGAACCAAATCAGATTGTATTCATGTAACTTTACTTGTTTATTATTTGAATAATGCTGTTAACCATTTAAGTGATAACTATTTTAAGAGGTTAAAAGAATGTTATACCAACATTTGTCTGTTAATATAGTCAATTGTAATCTCAAGGCTAATGATAAAAGGAAGCACTCCACATTCTGAGCCAATGATCAATAAAGCTCCATTGTATCTTGCTTGCTGCTTGGTAATGAGAGCATTTGTATTATCTGGAAATTTATTGCAAATAACTTACTACCCTTTGCAGGATAACAACAAATCTTAAGGCTTAAAGAAACAAGGGACTGCAGATGCTGGGTTACATAAAAGAACACAAAGTGCTCAAATAACTCCGCGGGTTAAGCAGCATATCTGAAGAACATGGATAAGTGATGTTTGAGGTCGGAACTCTTCTTCAGGCTGATGGATCTGTGGACTCATCTTACATCCCTCCCTTCACAAGAGGCATTCACTAATTTAGGGGAATTAGGGGAAATATACTATTTTTTCTCTTTGGTTTTACTTATTTTACACTAGTATCCATTTAATGTTTAACTCGAGTACCACTGTAATTGGCATAATTTGTAGAGCTGCCTCACAGCACTAGTGACCCGGTTCAATGATCACTTCTGCTGTCCGTATAGAATTGCAGATTCTCCCTGTGACCATATGGGTTTCCCCCCAGGTATCCCACAACCAAAGACACATGTTTTGGTAGGTTGATTGATACCGTAAATTGGCAGATTCTGGGGGATTTGATGGAAATGTGGGGAGGAAATACAATGGGATTAATGTAAATAGCTGCTTCATGGTCAGCATGGACTCGATGTGCCAAAGGGCCTATTTCCAGTCAGGATGAGTACATTAAAAAATGAACAAGAGGTCTGTCAAAGGGGCACCAAGTTATGTTGTGCTTCTACTGAATGAGCCTCCAGGTCTTTCAGAAAATGAACTAATTTTTCTAAAAATAACCTTAGCCATCAGATTAGTTCATCAACACATACAGTTACATTAAACCACCCAAGCATTACACAGAATGTCTGATGACATAATCCAAGGCTCCCAGGTCGAGGTGCACAATATAAATGAAAATAAATAGACTCTTTACCTTCAATGGATGAGAATTAAGAAGCAACCTGATGTATATACAAAATAAACAGAAGAAGCAATACAAGTACAGTGTTTTCAGGCAAAGAGACAAGGGAGCACTGATTAAAATTGGTGAAAGGAAAATTTAGTACAAATGTCAGGAGCCAGTTATTCACATAAACAATGATAGGCATCAGGATACGCAAAGAAGATCAGCTCTCCTGTTGCGCCAGCCAAGCAAAATCATTAAAACCGGTCAAGCAACAGATAGGGGAAAGCACCATTTCATTCTTTTGAACAGGTGAGGTAAATTATTCCGCTAAATTGTGATCTTGCAGTGTTTGAAACATCTAGGATTGCAAAAATCTTATAAACCTCTTTTCTAATTTTGTAATTGTCTGTGAATGAATTTCAAAGCTTCTTCCTTGGATGGAACATTAATTTTAATTTCTCGTCATCAATTATCTTTTTCTGTTGGGCTTTTTGTGTCTTAAAGGAGTTATTTTTAGAAGTTTATGGATTATTTGCTCACCATGTCAAGCATGATAACTCGTGATCTCTCAATCAACCACAGCCATCTACCATTGCTTTCACAATTTACTTAGTTTAAGACCCGAGTTTCATATTTAATTATATCTCTTTTATACACAATACCAGTTTTTTTTTCAAAAGCCCCTTGATAACAAAATTATCAGTTAATTTATATTTTACATGAAACAGGATCCAAAATAGCCTCCTCCCATTGGCTCTTCAATATATTCATGTAACAAAGCAGCCTGTATGTATTCTATGAATTCACCTTCCACCTTATTACAGCAAATATGATTTGCCCAGCCTACATTTAGCTTAGTCTCCCATGATTACAGTATTACTGCTTTCACACACACCTCAAATCTCCTGCTTAGACACCATACTCAATTTTATAACTACTGCAAGTAAATTCCTATAGCTTCTACTGATGTTTTCTGCCCTTCACTATTTCTCAGCTTGACTCACCCCGATT